>NW_009595665.1:13914-32238 GCF_000690535.1 Cariama cristata
CGCAACTACTTTTAAAGGAGCCAAAAAAGATGAGCAAAGCAAAAGGGCTGTCAAGCAGCAGACTTACACTAGCTGTGTAAGGGTTCATAGGACACTACTTGAGGATTGCACAGATATTAGAAAAGGCTGAAAACCACTGCTCTGGTCTGACCTCTAAGATGTAGGCTATTGGATATACTTCAGTTCATTGCTGTTTAAACAACAGCATTGAAAAAATCCCATTTTGATTTAGATTTTTGCAGATGGAGGGAATTTGTTCCAATTTCCAATCAAACATTTTGAAATAGCAAAAGTTCATGTGACAAATTATTCTTATCACATAATACTGCTACTACTGATCAAACCTTACCAACACCAAGGTGCAGGCTGGATGCCAGGAGCACAGAGGACAGGTTGCAGACCACCTGCCCTGGCTTAGGCAGAAACGCCAAGGGAAGGAAATGGATCCCTTTCCTGAGACAAGTTAGGAGCTTGACTCCAGCATCAACACTGCAAACTGCCCTGTCTTTTTACAGCCCATCAGTCATGGTGCCAGAGTAGTCAGTGCTGTAACTAGACCCCCTGATCCAGACTAAGAGTGCTTAGGCGCAAGGGGTACTGGCAGGCAACAGGCAGAGAAACATTGCCTCGCAGATACGCTGTACATCTTTACCAGCTACCAGTCTCATGGCTTCATCAGCATGAGCTCTATTTAATTTAAAGCTGAAGTTTAGTTATCTGTGCAGGTGTACAAATATGCAATTTACCTTACGAGCTGCATAGAGTGGCCATGCATCACTACATGCCACATTATTTTCCTCAGAAGGTGGTGCCTGGGGGGCAGCAGGCCGGGGGCTGCTGCCCTCTCGAGGGCCCTGCCCAATTCGGGGCTGCCTGACAGCACCGGCAGAAGCTGACTTTTACTTCCCAGCTCCCCAGGGCTCTGTCCTCCAGGAAAAACCCGGCCAAAGAGGTGGGGTGGCCTTCCCTGCTGCCCCAGGCCTCCCCTGTGTGCATGCCAGAGGGAGAGGAGCTGAGCTGCTCAAGCTCACAGTCATGCAGCTTTTTACTTCATAGTCTACTGCTTTTTCTTCTTTCAGATTTGCTGAAGGAGCTGAACGCCTCCTTCATCGCAGATTTCAAGGTTTACTGAGAAAAACGATGAGTGAAAATGATGGTTAAGCAGATGGTTTACATTTTTGCGTTGCATTTCTCTGTGGTCTCTCTGTCAGCTTCTGTTCTGCCTTTGAAAAGAGGGGAGGAAAATGAAACAGAGCCGCTTCCCCTTATGATGTTAAAAAAATGAAAAATTATTTGATGAACATTTTTTAATCAACATTATTTTTATCAAGAAAAAAAGATGAATTTTAGCAGAAAAGGCAAAGACTGGGAAAAAACCTGCAACTAACTCAACTTTTGGACACTGCAATGTTGACTGGGACATGTGTTTAACTGGCTTTTTTCCTAGATTGAAGGTTATGAATGTGCAGCAGAAAAATTTATTGTCTCAGCAAAATCAGCTGAATTTTATTTCTTACGTCTACAAGGAGAAAAAAGTGCTGAAGGGAGAAGTACGGGCTTCTTGGCAAAGTTCCATCCCATCTGGGTTTGCAGTTGGGCTGAACTATCAGCCCCTTGGGCAATGGCAACTGCACAGTGATTGCCAGAGGACATGTTTGCTCTTGGTGTAACCAGTCAGCCCATTTGGTGAATCCAATGCAACTGAAACATACTGCAAGTTGGGTTTCTGGAGAAACCTGCAGTAGCTGACCTCCAGTCTCAAGCTGTAAAAGTGCAGTGCTTCTAGCTGTATTGAACCACTAAGATAGCTCGGGTACCTTGGCATAGGTGGTATCATTAATGTAAAGGTGTGGAACAGAGTTTTTCCACTTGCGTGTGGAGGTTGGAGTGGCAAAGAAGAGGGAAGTTTAATAAGAATCAACATAAAGAACATTATTTCATGCTGTGAGATGAGTGGACCTTGTAGTTATCTCCAGATCCTTGCCTGAGGAAGCCTACTGTATGTCCTGCTCAGGCAGGACATCTCATGTCCACTGGGCTGTGTGTGATCTACTTAAAAGTGCTGCCCATACCAGATGGGAGTTTCCAGTTGGTGTTGGTAGAGTTAGTTCCTAGCTCCAGGAGGTTATCAGTGCCTTTTCTAGAAACCTTAAACCAAGATGAGGGTTCCTTTGAACTAGGTGCCCTGCACAGAGATACAAATGAAATTGTATGGGAGACATGCCTTTTTTTCCTGTGAGACTGGAGGAAAAATGATGAAGAAAGGAAGAATTTTTCTCTCCATTTTTGTAGGTGGAGGCACAGTGCAAGGAGTTGGTAATATAAGCAGCCCAAACTGACAAAGGGCGTTGTGGCACTGTCTCCTACTATGTTAGCTCTTAGCTTGTCTTTACCACTTGAGTTATTTTTACTACAGATAATTTGGTTACAGCTGTTTCGCTCCAGTGAAGCAGTGATTAAGTGGGAGGGCGTGTTGAAACTCTGGACTTTCAGCCCCATCAGCAGTCAGTGCAGAATGAAAAAGAGAAATGGTACTTCCTCTGCTGTGTAGATTAGAAATCTACTAATGACTGTGTGGCTGCTTGAGTCCTGACAGCATCTAGTGAGGGGGGCACTACTGGATAGTGAATGCTCCTGGGAAATAAACCTCTGTGATCAAACAGCACGGAGGGGCTGCTGCAAATAACCTTCTGTTTTGTGGTTTTAAACTGACACTAAAAGGGTGGAAATGGAGCACGTTTAGGCTCATTTCTGAATTGGGAAAGGGAAAACGATGTTCTCTCTGGGTTGGTATTAATATTGTCTTCTGTGTCTCTGTGCTTCTGCCATTCATCTCACCACTGTGGTTTTGGCTAGATTGCAACTGGGAAAGTATCGACTAATATGTGAATGGCCTAAGGCAGAAAAGTAGTGGATGTGTTGGCACAGCCTTTCGTAGGCTGTGTGAACTTGCTTGGCCTGTGCTCAGAGCTGCCCAGAGGCCTCGCAGCCATGTCGGTGCAGCATTGCGCTCAGCCAGAGCTGTGCGAGTCTCTGGGGCTCACTGAAGTGGCCAAATGGGACATTTACTGGAGCTGCCCTGGGTGTGGGTAGCTCAGTGTGACCTTGCATCTGCTTGGAAAACACCCTGTAGATTATACTTAGTTTAGCTAATGCCTTCCAAAACCTGGTCAACCTAAGGCTAGTCTGTACAGACTAGAGCGGAGTATTTTCCTTGGGGTATTTCTGTTTGCAACAAAGCTACAGAGCTGCTTAATTCCTGGTACAATCTGTAAAGGGATGAACTAAACCCATGATTTTGCTGCTGCCTCTATTTTTGATCTTTCTTTCAATAAATACTTACAATAAATACCCCAGTAAGGGATGAGAACAATCCTCTGGCCTTGTTCTATGCCAGAAACATTGCTGCATTGAGAGAGGTCCCTGTGGTGTATAGGCAATTGCTGTCCAGTCTTATTACTTAAACCTATTGAACAATGAAATCAGTCCCTTCAAGACTTGCTGCTTCTACCTTAAGAAACATCAAGAGTCTCCCATCTGGATGCTTCCCTAGCTTAGCTGGAAGAAAAAGTTGGTTTTCCTCCTGAATACTTCTTAAGGCGTTTGAGTGAAGTAGATGCTGACAGAAAACAGATGACATAACCACCTAGAGTAAGATCCCCTCAGGTTTCAGTCACTGAAAGGCCATGATCCCACTGATTCTCATGGTCACCATAAAATTCTCGGGGAGAAGCAGTTTAGGAAACACTTGAATTTCCTGTGTAAAAATGTTTAAATTCCACCTTCCCTTAAAATCCAATTATAAAGCCTTTTAGTTGTGTTACTAGGGAGAGCAAAAAAGCAACTAGACAACGGAGAAGTAGTCTTCCCCCAACACCATAGCTAATCTAGGATCCTTTATGTTGTCATTGAGCTTATACTGCTTGTTTGCCTCTTGATCTGAGTAGCTGCCTTGACCCTTTCAGTAGAGAGGTCAAGGACTTAGCATTCATCTCAGCATTCAAATATATTTATTTTAAGGGTACTGCATTTGACGAAGGTCTCCAACCATTGCCTGTCCTTTGGGCAGAGGTTGCACAGAGAGCATGAGCTTTGTGGTGCTGTATTCTTGTAGTAGTTTGGTAAACCTTACATTTAAAAACAAAATGAAACACACCCCCCACCACCACCTTCTTTGTGAATATGGTGGTGGTGGTGAAATACATGGTTAATCTTCACCCAGGGAGAAGCATGCAATGCCTGCTAGCTTTTTGCATAATTGAATTGTTCTAAGTTGCTTTGGGAGCTTGGTGGGTCCTGAGCATGTGGTTCTATTTGCTCTTCACTTCTGCTTTCCTCAGGAAATAGCAGCAGCTGATCAGGTGATTCACAGTGGAAAGTTTAAAGAGCAGAGTGGGAGCTGCTGCATACACCAAGATGCCTAGTGGGACAGATGCAGTAACGCTCATTTCTCTGAATATCATTACTGACTGCAACAGGAGCTGCTGAATCTAGGAGCCCAGGTATGTCAAGAGATTTGCTGTGAAAGCAACAGGAGCAGACTGTTAACTGTTGCAGGAAACTGCAGTATTATGTGCAACTGGTTTGTTGTGGTAGGATTGTTTTTAAACAGCAAAGGTTTCAGTCAAAGTTCACCCTAAACTGCAGTACAAGGAGGAAAAAGGATCAGTGGTTTGCTTGTATCCTTTAATCTATGGATGATAATAGGTTTGCAGATGTAAGGGGTATATCTGTTGCTGCTGCTAGTGGAGACTTGTTAGGTTTGGTTTAACTGCATGTCCTTATCTAATGAGCTGTTGTTCTGAGATGATCAGAATTGCCCTGGTCTTGTTCCTTTGAGTTTGTTACAACTATATTGTCCGTGACTGACCAGAAGCATTCTGTTTGCTCCTGAGACGGGGGCATTACTTCGCTTCCAGGAGGACCACATCTCAAAAGCAAGTATACTCAATATCTCTGCTTCTCTCCTGGCTGCAGTAGGGGTACATGCAAGTCAGAGAAGAATTAGATATTTAGAAGCTACTTTTTAAAACAGAAAAAATGAAGGGTGGGTACATGAGGGAGAGCCTAAGTCAGTTTTATAGCTACTTTTGGATTGCACGGAGATGGCCTTCAAACAAAAATAAAGAGAAATGCAGTTAAGTGTTTGAATTAATGATTTGTGAGGTTATACTGCAGAAATGCCTTATCTAACTTACATGTACTAAAAAAGTAAAAATATGCTTGGACAAATGAAGTCCTAGTGTAAATGAATGCAACTCCTTTGGCAGTAATAGTGTCACACCTTCTTGAAACAAGCTGAAATTATATTGCTGAAAACGTAGAGGCCGTGTCCTACTGAAATGGGACTTGTTCTTTGAACAGTATTCAACCTTCTCTAAGCTGACAAGTGTTTTAAAACCCCTCTGTTGTTTGCATTTTGTTAGCCATTTGTATTTTAAGCCATCAGCCAGGTTAGGCTCCTATTGTATAACGCACTGTGGCAGAACTTAGGAAAAGAGAATACCTTCTCCGTAGAATTTACAGTTAAATGGACCTGGAAAGGATGGGGGTAGGATGTTGAAGACAAATAGAGTGACATCAAAGTTTAAATCTTTTTGCTGGTGTTTTTAGGTTTGACATGAAATATGTCAAGTATGATCACTAGGCGTAGAACTGATAGGTGTAGATAATTTAGGAAGTTCAGAGAGGAAGAACCGAGGTGATTAGGAGGGACAGAGGTAAAAGAGTAGTAGCTGGACAGCGTCTGGCCCGGAGTTCATTCTGAGGTACTGTCATCTCCTGTGAGCAGAGTGTGGTGTGAGTCACGAAGAGCATCAGACAGCTTTCCTGGGGAGGTGGTGGAATCCCTGGTTTTAGCATTTAAAATGTTTGGCTGGCATGACTGTTTAATGAACAGATTTGTCTTGGCTGCCAAGGAAAGGAAGGGAGTACAAAGAGGTATCACACAGTGGATTTTTGGGGTGCTGTGAGCCGTGTATTTCTGATAGTCACTGGAATCCTGTTTTTTAATAGTCAAGAAAAAGCTATTAGGAGAAGGAATATTTAAAGCAGGTAGTCCTAGTGCTAGGGTCTTGTATGTAGTTTAACATGCTTCTTGTCATCTGGACAGTTGGAATAAATAAGGAGAAATATTGTAGTCCTCATTTTGCTTTCATGTACTTTTGGAGATTAAAGATTTCCATGTACACTCAAATATCTGACATTTTTGCATGAGACCTTTCTCTGACAACAAATGACTTTAAATGTAGAAGTAAACTTCTTGATCTTGGTGCAGACTGGGTTTTTGTAGCTGTATGGGATCATTCTTTGGACTGCTGGGGGAGTTAGTCCCAGATAAATGTAATTAAAATGTCATTTAAAAAGATTATGCTAGTTCAGCCAGTAAGCTTTTAGTATCAACGTTCTGCTTGTCCTTCTGTCAGCTTTGGTCAGGTCTTTCTTCCCTTTTGTCTTATCAGTCTGAAAAGGCGTAGCCACATTGCAATGTGATTTCACACAAGCTTCGTTTAGAACAAAAGGGAAAATACATGAATAAGTTCCACTTCCTCTCTGTTACCTGACACTTCTTTCTAAATGATAGCATGAAATTTATTTGATATATTTTCACTTTCATGTCTTTTAAAATCTTTACTTTTTAGACTTTACTTTTTATATCATTGTGATATTTATAATTTATCAAAAACGAAATAAGCTGTTAATTTACACTGAGGATCAGAACAAATGGTGGGATGTAGAAGACAGTCAACATATAAGACCTTTTCAAAATAGCTAAGCTATCCTTAGTACCAAAGATACTTGAATGGTGGACTCTGTGATATTGTGATTGGTCTAGAAAAATAATTATCCTCCAAGAAGAATAGAAAACACAAAGGATTTAGAAGTCTGATTTGAAATTGTAGGTGCAAGGCTTTTAGGAGAAGGAATATTTAAAGCAGATAGTGCAAGCAGAGGCAACAGACTAATACTAAAGGACTGACATTTAGTCTAATATGCCTCTTGTAGTCTAGACAGTTGGAATAAATAAGGAGGCAGATCATGATCCTAATTTTGCTTTCATGTACTTCTGGAGATTGAAGATTTCCATGTACACTCAAATGTCTTACATAGGCTGTTACAATTAGGTCTTCATTAATTAAGTTGCGTGTGCATACCTGGTTTTAATAGTTTCTGTGGAGAGGGGAAGAATTCTTCCACTACAGAGATTCATAGAGTGAGAATTTTTTGAGTGAACAGCCCTGCTTGCCTTAGCTGAGCCACCAGCAAGAAAGGCCTCATAAGTAAATTATGAATAGGAAGAGAGAAAATTGGTAAACACATTTGCAGTGCCATTCAGTTTGAGCAGTGCCATTGATTGGTCTGTCAGTGACCTCCTGAGGCCAGCGTATGCACTTCATTTCACCTCTCCAAGCTTCAGTTTCCCCATCTGTAAAATGCCTCTGTAAAGGATTTTGGGCTTCTCTATACAAATGACCAAGGTCAATGGAGGTACTGGGAGTGAGTTACTTGTTACTTAGCATTGATTTGGGCTTAGTAGAGTAGCTTCCAAGGTAAGAGATTTCCCTTAGGAAAAGAATAGTGCCATTTGGGATGTGAGAGCAACCTCATTGAAAAAGTAACTCTGAACTATGCTCACTAAAGCCCCTAGAACAGTACCCAGGCTTTCTCAACACTGTACAACTTCACAATGACTCAAGTGGGCCAAAATCCCATACCAGGGTTAAGTATAACATATGACGGGTGTAACTCCCACATAGTCATGAGGAAGAGATTCTTCCTGTTTACTTTGTGCTGACAGTCATCACACTGTTTCTGCTCACAGGGCTGTGTTGTCTTAACACAGATAATTAAGGAAAACAACAGGAGCAAAAACCAAAATGTTATTGAGGTAGGAAGTTCCAGATTGACATCCTCAGAGACTGATCAAAATTTTGTATTCCTTGATCTCCTAGCGAAGGATGGACTGTGGTAGGGTAAGTTACCTTCTGCTGTAGTGTTAAGGATCAGTACTGACATCCAAGCATAGGTGTCTGCTGGGACCGTCAGCTTGCTGCAGGTGGTGTGGTGCACAGTGACAAGATAATGTCACCCTATTCATCTCTGCAGTATGGAGATACTGTGTGAGTGTGGAAGTGAAACTGGTTCATCTGGCTTGGAGTGGGCAGGATGCAAGCAGTAAGCAGGCTGCATAACTGATGGATGGCAAAGGAAAAGAATCCTGAATATAATATTACTGTTGGCCCGTAATTTCTAAATCAGGCTTATAATAGTCTTTTTTAAAATTTATTTTAAGGGGTTTATGTATTGGTAGTGCAGATCTGACTCAGTTTTTTAGTTACATTTGCTTTTTGGTGTTTTTATTGACCAGCTAGAACAGCTGTCAAAGAGACTATGGCTGGTTTTGATGGAAACTGGAGAAACCTGATTTCCATTGTGTAAGTGTTGTCATTATGGCTCTGGGTAGCAGGGTGAGCTCACAGAAGGCTATGGCAAAGGAGTAGGGTTGCTGTGGATTCAAGGCTGTGTCAATGACCTGCCAGAAGACTATGGATGAAAACAGGGCTGTAAAGTAGTTGAGAGGACTTGGGGTTGAGATGAGGGTACCAGAAGGATTCTTCTACCTATAGTGCAAGATGGACCCATTGTAAGTTCAATTTGATGGAAATGAGGCTGCTAGGAGCACCTTGCTCCTTCATTGAGACATATCCATTTCAGCTTACAGGATCAGCAAAACAGGTAATGTTGTAGTAAAAATACCTACCTCTTGTACAGAGCTGTACATCTGCAGTGCAGAAGAGCTGAATGTTGCTGCCTGTTTGGGACAGCACACCCATGTGGGGAATCCTTGGCTTTTCCACACAGCTCCTATTCCATCCAATGCTTCAACTCCGCTCTAGGTGAGGAATGCATCGGAGACATGCAGCTTAGTTTAGCATCCATACTCAATGAAATGTGTAACCTGGCCATTGGGCAGTGCTCTTCTGTTGCAGATCTGATGATGGTAATAGTTACTACTTGTTTTACAATTGCGGTGACTCAAGTATAGGGAGAGTATCTGGCTAGGTGGCAAAGCTGGGGATGGAATCCAGACTTCCTGAATGGTTTACCAGTTTGTCCTGCCAAGGACCAGATGAGTTGTGTAGCACATGCACACGTCTCATGGGAGAGAGCTCATTCATGTGATTGCAAGATGGTAATGCTCTTGTCCAGGAGCAGGGTGCTTTGCCATCAGAATTGGAAGAGAGTCAGTGGCTGCCAGCATTTCCATACCTCTAAACTCCCCAGCTCCAATAGTTAAAACTGTCAGTGTCTAATATCATGGGACATGACTGGTAAGAGATGATGCTAACTCTAAGTAACACATTATCTTTAACTTCAGGTCTCATTTCAGCATGGACAAAGCAGCTGAACTCACGTGGCAGCTGGAGGATTCACCTGGCAAAGCAGAACAGCAGGAGCAAAGCCCTGATGATGGAGACAAAACCGAAGTGCTGGGACAGCCTGCACACAGCGAGGACAAGCCAGCCCAGAGCCATACCCTCCAGTGGGAGACTCTAAGCAGACAGTTTGTAGAGTATGAGCAAGTGGCTCCATTTCTCATCCCAGAGGAGCAACAGAGAAGACTGTTGGACTTTCTTCCCCTGTTCTTAAAGGTTTGTTCTCCTTGTTGCCTTTGGTGCAGATGCCAAGGATATAAATTTGAGTTTCTGTTGCTCTGTCCATTCTGTGGTCACCCTAACTGCCAGTGGAGTTAATTGGAGCATGATCCCTTTGTCTAGATGATAATTACTTTTATTCCTTTGGGAGCCTGGGGAAACAGTTTCTTGTCCTCCTTTCATCTCAGTAACCTGCTATGTTAGCATGAGAAAAGCATGTGTGGGAGCACTGCTTTACTTTCCTGAGTGGCTAAATTCTGTTCTTGGCGTCAAGGGATGTGTTGATGAGACTGGCATGTTTCAAATTGAATACCCTGTGAAGAGGTTACTTCATGTCTGCCTCATCTATTTTATTACTTAGTGGGGGGCTGAGCACTGTTTCAGTCTGGGAAAATGTGGCTGTGGCATGCAGCCAGCTAGGGGGAATACAGAGGTACAGTCTTAAGATGGAATTTTTGGGTTAATGACAGTGCTGATATCTAATTTTAGTGCTTGAGAGAGGAGTTGCATTAGAGGCAGGGAAACTGTGGCATGAGGAGAGGAAGGTTGTACTGTGGGTGAGGGACGGACACAGCTGAAAACTGTAATATTTTAGTAGCAGGCTGCCCTACCCCATGCCCTAGAGCTTCCATCAGCCAACAATTTCTGAGATGGCCATATTGAAAGGTGAAACTGGAAGAGCTCTGTAATGAATGGGAGCCTTATGGGTTGGTTTTGTTTGCTAGTGCCTGTGAAACATATAGGGAACTCTTTGAGTAGACCATGCAGTGACAGAATAGCAGAGCTTATACGGAGAGGAGCAGAAAACCTGGCCTATCTTTAAATGTACAGTGGCCATGTTGTAGTACAGAAGAATTGTTTTTCTCTTGAATTACCTTGGGTATTTATAGGTATTCAATCTGTTTTTACACTCCCTCACTATGTAAGTCTTTCAGGAAAAAAAAATGTTTATTTTTGATGAAACCGTAGTTTAATGATCACATATTTCAGCCATCTCTACTTGTGAGTTTTCAGTGTTCTTAAGTGACCAAATTCAGATCCATCTGTTCCCTTCCTAGCTGAGTTGGTTTTCTAAACGGAAGTCAGTGGGTAGATGAGGAAAAAAAAAAGTCAATGACGTGATCACTCTGTTTATATGGAAGCACTCTGGGACATAAAAAGTGATTCTCTGCAGTGAGAGGGACATTTTGAACTGCGCGTGCAGGGAAATCACTGTGCTCAGGGCTATGAAACCTTCGATGTCCATGAGAGTAAAGCAGGAATAACTTCCAGATAGTCATAAACATTTCACTCAGCTGGATGGAGCATGAACCTGTGAAGCTTGTAAGTCCCGGTGCAGAGCAGGACTTTGAAATTGCTGTAGATGCTGGTGTCAGTTAACATTACTGAAACAGGTCACTCATTGGTGTCAGTGTGATGCAAACAATTAAGTTGTGAGTAGGATCTGGTGGTGCCTATGGTGAAGAGTTTGCTGTGTTTGAGTAACAAACTTGCCCTGATCCAAGGCAGTGCAGGCAAAATGAATCGAAGGGTCTGAAAAGGCAGTGAGTGTGTAGTCTGGAATCTCAGAAGTGGCCTTCTCATTTAATCTAAATGGCCCAACAGATATTTTATCATTACTGAACAAAGCTTTCACTTTTCACCACTTCCTTTCAACTTCTGTATTTGTTTGCAAAGAAGAGTGTCCCTCCTGAACCAAAGGGTATATTTGAGCAGAAGAGCTGTTGCTCTGCATACGTGCCTGTCACTGGAAATGAATCTCTCTCTCAGTCTGCATGTGGCACTACATGTGCTGGGGCAGGCTTGGCACTCTTGGGAGCTCACTACTGCTTTACAAGGTCACAAAAATTCTGGCTTTGCAAAGGGGCAGCACTCCTTCCTCAGCCTTCAAAGAATGCTCTTCAAAGTCAGATCAGGACTGATAATCTGATGGTTTTCTGTGGAGGAGCACATCTTGGCAAGATGAAATTATATAGGTTATATAGAACAACTTTAGATTTGCTGGTCATTAACTAAGTATGAATAGCAAGAATGCCTTCCATGTGAAGTTGATTTTTTCAAGTGAAACTGTCAAAGGACTGAGGAAGATGTTACTGAACAAAGGTGATGAAAGCTATAAAATCTAGAAGTCTTAGGGATTAAAAATTGGATGGTAAAGCAGGAAATTGCTTATTTATCATGACATGTGAGAAATAAACTTTAGTACCAGTTGGTCAAAGGACAGCTATTCCCCAGGAGGCAAGCTGAGTATTGCTAAGGGACTGGTGATGTTGTGCATACGCATACCCATCATGTGTTTCCCTTCTGTAGGACTGAACTTCACATGCTTTAGGGTTGTAGAAGGTGATTTCCTGAATTGCAGTAGTGCTCACAAAGAGAGGATTTTTAGTTCCTAATGGATATTCTGGCTACAGAATATATTCAGAATGGAGATGTGAATGTCTCATTAGCTTAACACTTGATTTTGTGCCCTAAGAGATTCTTCCTCTTCATTTTTCTCAGATGTATCAGTGAAGCTTTGTAGTGCTTTGTAGGCATTTAGGTTCAGATGGGTGGCTAGAGCATTTTGGCCTTGCATCATTGATTTAGCAGTACATTGTGGACGATCTGGCCCTTTAGCTTTGAGTCATCATGTCCTTCCCCATATGAGTCCCTTCATGTACCAGCCTTCCGCTTTGTGCTAAGCCCCTGAGCTGGCTTGAGGAAACGCATCTCAGTTTGAGTTGTACACATTATGAAGTTCTTACAGAAACTGCCTTGCTTCCTCCTGTTTAACAGAGGACTCTGCATAAGTCCTCTCCCTCCGTGGAGGATTTTCATCTCTTACTTTTCTTTTCCTTGTTTGATCATGCAGATGCCAGTGCATCTCTGTCTTTTTGTCTTTGAGCACTTTAGCTCTTACTCAGTTGGCTAGAAAGAGAGGGCATGAATGAGGAGCCACCTGGGGTGTAGGGGGCTTGTTACTCACTGATACTCCTTGATGTAGAAGGAAAAGATGTAGGAAGAAATTGTTAGCCATCTGCTTGTGATTCAGACCTAGGCTGGGAGTCATTTTAATGTGCCCTCTGTATCTTCCTCTTTGTCCCTCAGAAAGTATCAGAATGTTCTATTACATGGCTGGCTTTTGAGCTAGCATCTCTCCATGAAGCCTGGAATAGGAAGGACAGATGGCAACAGTAGATGCAGGGAACTTGTGGCAGAATCTTAAACATGTAGAAATAGGCTTAAGAGGAAGAAAGAAAATCAGATTACATTGATACCATGTTATTTGAGTTTTCCCTGAAGGCAAACATTCTGGAATGGAGTCAGGTTGATATTCTTCCAGATACAGATCTTTTATAGGCTCAAAGATTAATATGGAACTGATTAGGTCAGTTATTAAAGGAGAGCGTATTCTAGAGTTTAGTGTCTGACCCACAGGAAGATAATCTATAAAATCAAATGAGAACATTAGAGACTTGGTCTATAGTGAGATGGACTAGCTAAATATTTGCACAATGGTAGCATTGTTATGAACCTTTAATTACTGCTCTCTGCTGCATATGTTCTGTACTTCTAAAATTTATCCCACTCTTTCTGTTTGTTAGCAGAAGAGTGAGTACAAGAAGTCCTTTCTGAGAGTGTTCAGAGGGGCAGTGTTCTGAAGTGTTCTTTGAGGCAGAGGGGCAGGAGTCTATCACTATTTTTTTCTGAAAAAGGGTATAGCTTAATGACAAACATTGTATATTTTTAAGTGGCTGTGGGGTTCTTGTCATTGCGTTTGCCCAGCTTTCTTCTGTTCTTTACAGATCTTCCCTCACTTCTGCAGCAGAAGTGGAGGAATTGGTGGATCTTGCTCCTGCAACTGAGGGTCTCTGAAAATCATTTATGGTCAGAATCTGAAAAAAAAAAATCTTGGGTTTTTTAATGTTATTGATTGATTGAAAATTAATTGATAGGCACACTTTGCAATTGCATTTCACTCTTTTGTAGCCCAGAAAAAAAAGAGTTGGGTGCTGTTCCAGAGTTCAATACAGTAAAATGAAGTAAAAAGGTGCTTGCTTGATTGCTGACAGACAACTGGCACTCCATGGGGAAAGAAATAGCTTGTCCACAAGCTGCCACCAGCAGATAAAGAACAAGTAATTGAAAGCAATGGTAGGGAAGGCAATAATGTTTGTAGAGGGTCTTCTTTCACAAAGAGTTGCACTGATTTCTTGGCAGACAGTATTATGGGGTGTCTGCTCCAAATTATTTTAGGAGAACAGATGTCTTCTTATTTTTGTTACCTTCCTTTCATCATCTGGCCTTACAGCTTGATTTTTCTGAGCTTGTAGAAGGAGGAGACTTTTGTAAAGAAAATTTTCAAGATTTCTGAGGACAGAGGTGTATCGGCCTGGTATTTAGAGGTGAATGCTGTACTATTGCTAGTACATTGATATGTGTGGCATTGAATGTCCTATATAAAAGTAATGGTACCTGATTCTTGGAGGCCAATTGGGTGTGATAGTACTAGTCTGCTGGAAGATTTTTTTATTGCTTTTAAATTTCTTTTTTTTTTCCCCAAAATCAAAGCGAAGAAACATTTGAGAGGGGATCTGTTTGTCAGACTCAGAACAGGGAACCATTAAGTCTTGCTGTTGTTCCTCTTGTCAGTTTTGCATTGAATTGCTTGTACATTCTTGAACAAGTAATTAATAAACTTAGTTATAAATTGTTTATAAACTTGTTGATAAATTTGTTTTCCTTGGCTAGCTATGTGTTTAGGACTATACCTTCCTATTTAGAGGTGCTTATTATAGCATAGGAAATGTTTAGAAATCCTGATCTGGTAAACATGTACTGTCATCATCTCAGCATTTTGGAAACGCATCTTTTCCTATATTAGCACCAAGCTGTACTCATGATGTAAGCTGGCTTGTAATGATGTAAATTTCTAGCCACGCAGCCTGCAACTTAACCTCATAGGCAGATGGGTTAGGCAACTCATATTGCTGCAAAATCACATCCAGTGCCTTTTGGACTAGAAAACTGCTGATTTTTCAGCTCTTTTCCACATGTTTTCCATTATTTCCTTAGTGTGCAACAAAGATTATTTCTGTCCAGCAAGAAATGCTGATTTTATAAGCCCTGCTTTCCCCCCGAAATAGAGAAGAATTGAAAGGCGGAAAGTTTATGAATGTATTAAAAAACAACAACAACAACAACCCCACAACTCCAAACAACAACAAAAAACCTAAAGGATTTTGCTAGTTTGTTCATTCTGTGATTTTTATAAATTTATTGAGTATACTGCTGCCTGGGAGCAGTAGTCCTGTATTAGCATGGTTTCTTTTTGACAAATCTGTTGCAAATGCTCCATGAGAGCAGCAGTTCCAATCCCATTTCAGTCTCTAAGTAGCTGAGACTGCAATGAATTGCTGAACAGAGAAAATACAATTTTTATTTTTAATTTTTATTCAATTGAAAACTCAGGTATTGTTTATTACTGACTTTTGGGTTTGGGGAGACCAGTTTTTGGAGAAGGATATATTTCTACTGAAAAATCCTTGGACGACTGTAGCTGTAACCTCTTCAGGGTACAGTGTGTTTATGTTGTATTTCGAAAGGAACTAGCATGCTTTTTGATACAAATAATCAGTGACACAGGGGCTATGACAAATATTTACATTGTTTTGATTGTATTCAATGTAGAAAATAATGTAAATGCTCTCTAGTAGGTGCTTTACATGATTCAAAAGGTAATTCTAGGTTAACTTCTGTGTCTGTAGTGTCAGGCTCCTGCCTGTCTGGCAAATACTGCTTAATGGATTATGCTGGCTGAGGAGGAAATTTTGCATGGGAATGTTAGCTTTATGTTTGTTTATTTATATTTATTAGTACTTCTCAATCTATCAAAGACATGCTGTACCAGAAAGGCTTAACAGTTACACTTGGATTTCAGACCTGGGAGCAGTCTGCTGGAGCAATCATATTCCCCAACATTCAGCTGTTGGCCAGTGAGGTTTCCAAGCTTCTGACAAAAGAAATTAAGAGGAACCTCAATGGTAAACCTGCAGGTAATGATCCCATACTGTATCCACTGGATCCACTTATTCTGGGAATGTGCTGTCATTTAGCTGTCTTCTGTGCTTACCATGAGGGAAATAAAGGGGGAACTGGAAAACGCTGAGTGTAGCAAGCCAGATATTTCAGTAGGTGTAAGCTAGCACTGGTTTTGGATGATCGCACCGACGATCTGGCCTCATATGCTGTGCTGACCTTGGTTTTGGAACTTTTGTAGCTGGAAATGTATAACACTGCAGCTATGCAGTGAAAGGGTAGGTTAAACACTATTGAGGAGCTTGCTTTAATAAGAAAAATACTGCTAGCCACACATGGCTTTCCTGGTGGCTGTTGTACATTCTTTGCACTGGTCAGCTGGCAGACTTCATGAGCTGAGCTGGTATTCCCAGTGAAGCTTGTCAGTTTGAAACATGTAGTTTACATGAACCAACCTGAGCCTGATGCTGGATCAAAGTCCTTTTATGTCCTTCCATCCACTTCAGTGAACTCCTGCTACTGTAATTTTGTTAAATTCAACTGATCTGTTTAGAAATGATCAATACAATATTTTCATCTTTCATTAAGGAAGTAAAGTTTAATGTTTTTGTGGTAACAGAGGAAGCTCGTCTGGCTTTGGAGCAATTGCTACAAGAGAAAGGGGAAGCAGAAGATGGCCGTTTGCTCCTGAAATCGGTGTATCTGCTCTCACAAACTGACTTGGTAAGATAAATGACTACAAAGTTTTTTTTTGATTGTTTTGTCTTGTTTCGTTTTTTAACTTTTTATTTCGGAGAAGCTAGGTAGCTGCCTCAACAGTGGAACAGCTGAGTCTCATAATGTTTGGTTTATCCCCAGTGATTTGTGCTTCAGCATGCCCAGGGTATACAGTGAGATAGAGGACACACCACTGGGTTTATAGTCCAGACTTTTCTAAAAGAGGGAAGTAAGCACCCTGTGCTTTCAGGTACCAGTTTTGGTTTGATCATCAGACAGCTATTTTTTCTAGTGTTCCTCTGATTTATCTTTTTTTTGGTCCCATGGTATATCACTGCTTGTCAACCTTTCTTTGTCACTCCAGCTTACACATCAAAAAGATGACAAGTAAGGATCTTTCTGTTAATGCAGTGGTTGGATTTTCCATCCTGATAGCCTCTCACTTTGTGAAATACTATGAAATGCTTCAAACTCTACTTGTACAGCCATCCTAAATGCAACCTGGCATCAGCAGTCTGGCATCTGCTGATGGGCATCAGGGGTGCATTTATCCCTGACATAGAGCTGAGAAGTTTGTCTCATCCTTATTCAGATACATGAAAATAAAACCTTACTGTCAGCTTCTAGTGGACATGTTCTGTGTCATAAGGAGCTCTATAAAATTATATATAGCTAGTCACAGCCTGAAGTTCCTGATGAGGTTTGTGTTTTCCATGAATTTAAGACATTGCTATTTTATTTTTTTTTTTTTGTAGCACACACACTCACCAAACTTCATATCACAAACCTCACTCTTCTGTTTAATTTGCTGCTGATTTTTGTTTTGACTATTGTGTGCCAGGCAGGCACACTGGGACTTCTCTGTAAGTTGTACACAGCCGTAGTGAAGATGGGAAGAAACTAAGTGTTGAGAAACATTGTGGAGAAACAGTGTCTCTTGCATTTATGAAAGCTATAATTAGAAGTGTGTGTGCAGTTATTCAATATGTTACAAAAGCAAAGGTGTTATAGCTAAATTGCTACTGTGCTGGGTCAGGGGAAGAACGGAGAATTCGTGCTTTTAGCATCCCAGGCCTCTATAGTTGCAGGGTGTCCTGTGAACTAATGATAAAGGGGGCACTGTCTGCCCCTGGACTTACTGCTCTTTTAGCTGCTAGTTAGTTTGCAGGTTGTGTGCTTTATCAACTGTAGGTCTCCTCATGCAGGACATAGTAAGTACCTCTGTCAAAGCTGTAGCTCAGCAGGAGTGGAAAGTCCTGGGAACAGCTATGGCAACACATGACTGGTGTGTTTACTTCTGCCAAGTGGATTAGTACAGCCATGCTCTATGATTGCCACACTTGTGTGCCCTAGAGCACTTGTAAGGATAAAATGCCTAAGTAGCTCGTTCATCTGCCATGGGTACACTCAGTGGGTAGAAACAAAAGGAAACTGGTCAGCTTCTGGAGTGGTGATTTTTATTTTCCTTACTTAGAGAACTATGTGGAACATCATTGGATCTGGCCTTCCAGCTGCTCTGATGCAGTGCCTGTACCTTTTCTTTACTTTTCCTCTGAAGAAAACCAGTGATGACAGAGAGACAAGTGAGGATGACACCCAAACTCAGGAAATGCTTGTTAAGGTGAGATGTGCCTCTGGGATTTCATTTGCCCTGAGTACTCAGATGTTCACTTACACTTTTAGCTGGTGATTGATTCAAACTGCAAAAAAAAAAGGAGTAAATTTGCACTGAAAACCATTGAACAAGCATCAGTAGCAGTATAAAACAATCTGAGATGATGTCACTATCTCTCTTAGTTTTTGGTAAAACAACATGACTTTAAGTGGGGAAAAAAAATGCATTGAGAATATCCTAGTGGTAGTTTTAGTTTTTCATTTCACTGCATCCTTTTTCCTGGTGTTAGTATCAAACTATAATCCCCTCTCCCCC
>NW_009595665.1:32252-48939 GCF_000690535.1 Cariama cristata
CCCCCCCGCGATGGATTTTTCTTTGTCTCCCAGATATTTTTAGAGGTGTTTATTGTAGCTGATGTTTGTTTGTTTTTTCAGATAATGCTTAACATGTACAGAGAGGAACAAGGTGTAGAGGAACTTCTGGCAGCTGATAAACTTCAGTCATTAATTATAGCAACTGCTTCCCTCTGGGACCAGTGTAGCCACTCGTGGAAAGTACCTACAGGCCGTGTGCTGAGAACAATTTCAAAGGCTCAGACCAAAAACAGCATTGTCTACCTACAAGGTTTGGTTTAGTAATTTGACTTCTCCTTTCCTCATAAGTCCACTGAGACTGAATTCTCAAGAATCTCCCTGGGATAGATTTTTATCTCTACATCATCTGGTAGTCAGTCAACTGCAAAGCATGGGCTCTTGACTTTCTAGACAGGAACTTTATTTAGTACTAATAGCCATCTGGAAACTGAAGTTTTTTTCTACACAAAAAATAAAATTACAGGCAAGAGCCAGTCCCGCCTGATCACACTAATGTAGGCAAGGACAAGATGTATTATTTTCCTTTAAAGTTGTGTGACTCAATGTGTGAGCCTAAGGCTCATGCACACTCTAAATACAAGATTGAGGGCACTGCCAGAAGAATGGTATCTTTTGGAACAACATTATGATTGGATGAGTTACATCCTCTTTTCTTCCTAGGCTTTATTAGAGTAAGCAATTTTTTTGTTATTAAGAAGTGCGAAGGCCATGAGTCTCAATTTCTTAGAAGGAAAAAAAAAAAGTTTTATAATCCACACTTTACTGTCAGTATTCCTTGTCATGAAGTACAGGTGTTTTTGTTTTTTAAAATAATAATTTGGTTTCCTGGGTGAGATTGGAAAACTGATGAAAAATAGTTCTAAGAGTACTGAACTGTTTAGACATTTTGAAGCTGTCCTGGAAGGACTGGCTATCAGATTAGACAAGAAAACTAGGTTTCATTGCTCAGAGCAAGATTTGTATATCTCATTACATATGCCTCATTGACCAAAGAATTAATCTGTGAACTTTGCACAGAATGTGTGATTGACTTAGTACAAGACAATTAAATATGTCAGCCTCTGCTTACTTTGTACTCAGACAGCTGGATTCACTGTATATGAATTTTGGTGAGTGGGTGGGTTGGAAGTTTATACTCCTGAGACTGAATCAGGTTCTGGGGGTTAAGCAAAGAAATGCATGCATACTTTAAAACCAGAAGTGTTCTTCATGTACCCTCTGAAATGAGTTTATATATCATGAACAATGATGTTCCTATATCCTCTTGTCTTTTCTTTCTAGAAAAAGAGTTAGCTGACTCCTGTTTTACTGGGAAATAACTTTTCAAACTTATTCCATTTTTGTTAGTTACTTTGAACTTGTTTGACTGTCAGTTCTTAAATACCTGCTTTTTTTGTCCCCCCACAGCTGTGGACTGCATTAAAATAGCTATTCAGAATCTCTTCAAACTGGCTGATACCCTACCTGCTTGTGATGTGTGTGAAGCTGCTAGTATTGTCTTGTGCTTTGTGAAAGATTCCTATCCCGTATCATCAGCTTTATTAACAGAGTTTGAAAATAATGATGGCTACCAACTCCTGCTAAAAATTTTACTCAGGTAAGTAGAGGTGTTTTTAGTGGTCTTCTAGAGGATGGTAAACTTCATTTTTGGAATGCATGGTGATCTGTTTTAAAAATGAATCATGTAGGTAATCTTGTGCAGATGCAAAGCCAGTAATAAAGACCCCAATATTGGGTCTTTCATTGCTGTTTTAGGAAGGGAAGCAGTATGTAACTTCTACTGAAACCATAATGGAATTAACGGTAGGAGAAGTTAACCTGCAGGTGGGGTAGGGACTTACCGAACACAAGACAAAGGCTCTTCATCAATTAGTATTAGAGGGGATGTAGGTCAGAGACATTTGTCTCAGCTGAGGTGAACTCTTGATCCAGGAATGCAGTCAGCTAGGGAGGGAAACCTGATCTCCTTGCTATGCAGAAAACAAACAAAAAAACCCACCCAGACTTATATCTGAAATGATTACGTTCTTCAGAACTGAGATGAATATGAACATATCAGGACAAATCCCTAATAGTTATCCTAATCAAAAATACAAAGTAGAATCTTTTACTGTCCTTGTCTCCTAGCATTGTCTAACCAGGCTCTGAGTTTGCTATGTCAAAACAGTACATTATACCATTTCTCCAGAATCACTTAGGAGCTTTGTTCTGGTTTTCGTTAATATCATATGAAGAGAGCATTTCCAAGTCTTCTCAATCTATTGTTGTTTCCATTCTGGCTTTGCCTTGTCTTGTACTACTTCTCCAAAACTTGCAAGAACTTTGGTCCCTGACCAGTATGTTTAGTGGGGGGTTGTGTTTTGTAATTTGGATCTAGAGTGCTGTAAATTTGAATCATGAATCCAAAGATATCTGTAAGTGAGTATGATTTCTGATGATTTTTGGATGGCACAAAATTATTAACCTACGGTTGGAAGAAGTTTTCTCTTTTTCTGACACTTTTTTCTTTAGTTACCACAGATTGCCTAGCTTAGCTTTCCCTTACAAATAAACTGTGTTGAGATGTATATTTCTGATGAAATTCTAACCATATATGGGCAGAAACACCCAGTCTTTATCAGTAAGGGTTATGACTGCTCCTATCCTTTTTAACTGATGTAACTAGGCTGGAGAGACAGAAATAGCATACAGGTGCTCGGGCTTCAGATTAGTCTCCCTTCCCAGCATATACTGGCAAAAAGGGATAGACAGAGAGCTGATTTCCTAAATGTTTTGTGTGACCAGGTTTCCTCTTTTCTGATGTTTGGAATTTCTTTTTCAGGTAAAAAGAATCTTGCTGATCACATTCTTTCCCACCATAATGGGGACTAATATTTGGCCTGGCCTTTTTTTTTTTTTCCCTTGTTTAGATTAAAACAGAACATATTTGTTTTGTTTTCTTCTGAGATTTTCCAAACTTCCAGTATCAGTCTATTGCTCTGCCGCTACCCCATGCCCAGATGCTGCAGTTTTCCTTAAGAATTGAACCCTCTAAGCAGTACAGAATAGGATGACATGATAAGCAGCTCTCTGCCCTTTGATAGACTCTCACTTTAGTCCAAACTATGGCAAATTTGGGGTTACAGTTCAAACTATTTCTTTATGTAGGAGAGACATGCCATCTTCATGTCTGATTCACAAAGCTCACGCAATACAGTATTTTTCCCTTCCTAAGGGCCAGGTTTTTTCTGCTATTTATCTCAGTTAGCAAGTCCTTTAGCTTGCCAACTGTATGCCTGCCTTTTAGTGCGAAGTATCTGTTTTCATTTTTTGATCTTTCACAAAAGGCAGTCTTCTGGAGAGAATTAGTTTTGGGGTTTTGTGGGGTTTTTGGGTGTTTTTTTTTTAAAGTACACATACCTGGGCTAAATTCCAACATGTATCTTCTTTTCCTTCAGAATACCCTTACAGTATCACTTCAGTTTTCTTCTTCAGTTTGTAAGTTTTGATCCAATTCAGAATGTGCCACCATGGTGTAGAGTTACTGTTTGTAAGACGGTTAAACAAGTCACAGAATTAAGACAAAAAGACAGTGAAATAGACTGGGGAGGGGGGCGGGGCGGGGAGTAAAATGGGTAGCTCCTGTGTGCTCAGTACCTGGTGATATATCCAAAATGTTTGTATTACTAAGGCATGAACATATGAATGTTTTGTTCCTAGATGTGAGGGGTTGCAGCAAGATGAAGGAGACCCATATCTGGATGAGATCTTGGACATGCTGACTTGCCTTACAACCTGTGGAAAAACTGAACTGAAAGTTTCTGGCAATATTGTACACCCGCAATTACCACACTTTGATTTTGAACGGACACGGTCTTCTGGTACAGTGTGTATATATATATATATATATATATACACATATGTGGCTATGCAGGCAGGTCATACAAAAATGAAGCTCTATTCATTACGTGTCTTAAGATGGAGGAAGGAGTATGAGATAGCATCTTCTGATCTATGTGCTTAATGCTGCAGGAGCCATTCATGCTACCTACATAAAACTGACCTGACCATGTCAGCTGTAGGGGTCTGATCCAAGGTTGAGAACATGCCTCCCAATCGCATTCATCCTTATATGTCTGTGACTCCTATTTCCACTCAGACATGATTTAACATTATAGTTATGGTGCTTGCAGTCATAAATAACATTGATGTAAAAATGATCTCACCTGGTTTTATCCCACAGGAATGACAGTGAAAAACCTCCAGGCTTTTCAGGTGTTGCAGTCCATTTTCCAGAAAAGTAATGATCAGCACCTATGTGGAAGAGTCTTAGCAGCAATTGGTACCATATGGGCCTGGGACACAGTGAACTTCTTTCTTCTTGAATGGACACTACAACCTATCAACCAGTTTACTGACATAATCCATTTGAAACCACATCCAATCCAAACCCAGTTTTTCAGACTGGTGGAGTCCATAGTGCTAGACCTGTCCTATGTCCCCCATGAAATTTTGAAGAAGATTCAGTATTTGATAAAGGAAAACGTAGTGCCATTCTGCACCTTAACAGCTCTCCGGTGCCTTCTCAGCATGACCAAGAAGGACCTGTTATTCAGTGACATATTCCGTGACTCTGGGCTCTTAGGCCTACTGCTGGCACTTTTGAGGAAGCAAGCCAAGATCCTGAGGAAGTCAGGTACAACTTAATATAACTCACAATGACTATTGAAGTAGGCAGATCAATAGGAATGAATTAATCTCTTTCTACAGTCGATTTATAAATTTTATGTACTGAGTAGCTAGATTTTGTCTGCAAGACAACTGACATAATTTTATGACATACTAAGCTGGGTCCTCTCTGAAATCTTAGTTGTTTATTGTTCTGTTCACTAGCCTAAACAGTTCTGGGCTATTCTTCACCAGTGTATGATGAATTCTTCTGGAGGGTACCATTCAGCCCACACTTTTAAACAGGTCTCAATTTGGGGTTCTTTAGGATGCCAGCTTGAGAGTAGAGGAAGAAAGAGTTTTCCACAGTACTTAGTTCTTCTGAAAATAACACTTAATCCTGAGGACTGATGATGGAAAGCAGTTTCTTGAATTTTGGCCATATATTACCCACAATTACTACCACCCATTGTCATCTGATATAGTTATCTCCTATTATGAAAACAGAAAGGTAACACTCATGGTGTGGTAACTGTGGGGTACAGCTGACTGAGGGGACAGACTCACATATTTAAAAGTTTATAACTGCTGTTTTAGAGAAAGAAAAACGCATGATAACATTTTCTGTGCTGTATGAATTGGGAAATGCCTTTAAATTTCAGTGCAATAATCATTTAGTAAAGGAGGAGAGACCCAAAGTACTAGGTATAACTTCTGATGCAGCAAGCACAATTGAATTATTTATACACATTTATTCCAAGCAACAGAAGGAATATGAATTGCAAGAGAAGTTCTGGAGTGCAGACATCCAGGACCTGCAAGGACACTTAGATTTGCATTCTTGATATCAGAGAACTAGGGTTTTATACAAGATTACTTAGATAAGGGTTGTCAAGATAAATACCAAGGTTTTTGAAAACTTGCCTTCTGGTTATGAACTGGTGTGTAGGGGCTTTCTTCTGTCTTTGCACTAATTTCACTGCTTTAGATCACATCCACAGAAATTTAGCATGCAAACTTCAAGACTTTTAGATCTAAAAATAACCTACCCTACACTGTTTGATCCTGGAAATGTTTGCCTTTGAACAAGCAGGAAGTTTCTACTCTTCGCTTTTAGTTTAGATATTTGAGTACTCACTGTTGCTACAGTATTTTACCACTTTGCAGCTCATAATCTGTAATGTTCTTTTATTTGTGTGTATCCAGGTATCACTAAACAGGTAACTCTACATCAGCTGGGAAGTGGAAACACCACTATTACCAATATTGCCTATAGTTATGCAGGAGATCTGGGCTGCAGAGCATAGAATCAGACCTGTGTTTCCCAATCCCAGACTAGACCCTGATGACTAGACAATGCCCTGTCTGTATTTTGTTGCTCATTTTAGGGTTCAAGTAGCCTGTAAGTAGTATTTAAGAGGAAACTAGAATTTGCTGGAGAACTGTTTTTCCTTTTTGGTTTAATATATTTTAGCTACAGTTAACCATGTTTTGTATAAATTGTATTATGACTTTTAATATACTGACAGCTGGAACCCATCTTCCTGCTCTGGAAGAAGGCACTGAGAAGGAATTAAATGCTGTGATGCTGATGATGGTGGCTGCTCTTACAGTGAGGTCTGTGAGGAACGCTGGTAAGAAATGACATATAGCTGCATTACTTTTGTGATATTTGGTGGTAAGTGGCCACGATGCCTCTTAAGGAGCACCAACAAATTTTCCACCTTTTGTGCTTCAGTGAGAAGTGGAAGTCAAAAGCTAGAAGTGTTAGAAATAACATTGCTACACCAGGGAGAAATGTGGCAAAGATATTCTCATCCTGCGTAATGAGCCTTATCCCAGTAGTCACCCTGCTTCCCTCATCCATGTAGATACTCCCGAAGTGTTTACACAGAAAACACAAACTTGCCTTGTGGAAAACAAGACTGTGTGTGTGAGTTGTGTATTGTTTGTTCATTGAGATTTTCTTCCATTGTATCTAATACTTGAAATCTTGATGAGATCAGACGCATGCTGAGTAACACTCATACATTTAGTATTGGCATACCTAAGAGGTGTATGTGTAGGGGATCTTGTGGGACATAGTAATACAGAAGTGAACTCTTCTAAATATTGGAATCCATTCACTCAATCCACTCTTGAATCCTAGAATCGTTGTGTTTGCAGCATCTTACACAGTGCAAATATATTGTCACAAACTATCAAACAGTCCCCTTAATAAACTAAAGAGATGTTTAAGCTTTAAGGCGTCTTTTCATTCATTATTGTATTGGGAAGCTGTCATCTGTGATGATTAGAAACCATGGTCATCTAGTCATTTTATCCCTAGTTGTTCTTGTGCCATTCAGTTTGTGTCTTCTTTAGCTGAACCAGCTTTTCTTCTTGCCTCTACTGCTTTATTTGTAGAAATGTGGCACTTCATACCAACACTGAAAATCTGTCTTTGAAAACTACAAGTAAAGGATAGTTTAAGTAACAAATGATACTGTATTTGTCTGCAGTTGTTCTGAAGGACTATGGAATGGTGCCATATATCAAGATATTTTTGGATGATGAGTGCTACAGGAGTGCTACTCTCAGCATCTTGGAGCAGCTATCAGTCATCAACTATGAAGAATATATGAGCATTATTATTGGGGCCCTCTGTTCTTCTACTCAAGGGGAACTACATCTGAAACTAGATCTGCTGAAGGTAATTAATGTGGCTTCCCATGTGGTGGTTGTTTTCTTGGAAATTGCTTGTCTTGTGGCAAGTTGCTCTTAATTGCACCTCTAGCACTGTGAGTTTTTTCCAAGAAGGAAAGTGCAGAAGAAAAAAGAGCCATGGGCTGTTTTTTCATTCTGGTAAATTGGGCGCTGTGATTTTTAGTGATATATGTGTGGTCAACACCTTCACTCAGTATCAGATTGCGAAGTCTTTTGAAGATTTAAATAGTAATGCAGGACGGAGAAATGGAAATGGTAAAGAGTGTGGTTGTATGAGCAGTTCTATGTAACATGACAGAGAAAGGAGAAAAAAATGTGGATGAAAGTGGAGGAGATATGGAGGGTGGATGTAGGAAGAGATAAAGGAGTAAGATTTGAAGAGGCAGGGCAGGCATGAGATGAACAGCTTGGTTCTGATAAGTTTCCAAGGTTGAAACTTTCCTGTCCTTAATTTTGTCATCTCTCACATACACCAGTGTCATGGAAAAAGAGATGTGAGATGATGGAAAGGAGGAGTATTATGAATATTTGGAGGAAGAAATTACAGTTATTCATAGCCTCTGTTGTGTTTAGAGAGGGTCTGATTCATAGGCAATGAAGCAGGGGAAAGAATCAGTGTGCTTTATTTTGGTTTAGACCACAGGCATCAAATTGAAAAGCAGCAGTGCTGTAAGTACTGATTTAAAGTTTCATTCTACCTTCTCTAGCAAGTGTGAACTGAACTCACCTTTCAGCACAATATAGCAGCTGCTTCTGTGATAAAAGAACCATGTTACTTTAAAAAAAAAACAAAAATGTGACAAAGTTTATAGATTTGATTTGAAACAGTAAATTTAACTGGAAAAGTTGAGTATGATGTCCAAACTAATATGAAAATAAATGCAGCTTCAGTGTCTAATTTTGACAAATGATAACTGTATTAAAGCATAATGTGAGCAAATGAATTTATTATCTACATCCATTGGGACTGTGATTGTGTTACGGACAAATTCAGATTGATTTGCTAATATATATTTAGCTGTTAAAGCCTAAGCCCAAATGCAATTAGCACTGCTGTATTCCAGCATGGCACGTGGACAATTATGAGGAATAACAAATAATGGAATGTGAAATAAATTCTGTTAACGTTAACTGAGTTAGGGGGTTTCCAGCAGACATCAGTTTTATAGATTCAAGACAGAGGAATACTAACTCATAGGCGATTAAATTCTAACTGAGTTAGAGCTGGAGGAAATGTGGTTACTGTTGACCTTCTCTGAAATGTGTTAAAGCCATCCTGATAACTTCAACTCTTGAGTTATTAAATTTACTCCCTGTTCAGAAGTCTCTGCCTGGTTTCATACATTATCATACAAAATTGAATGACAGTAATAGAGTTCCCCCTCCCCCTCCAATTCTGGCAACCCTTTCTAGCAGTCCTAGATCCTGATACAGGGAGATATGTTAGAAACTGTTCCTCTTTAGCAGGTTGTGAAGTGAAACTCTTCCATTGGATATCTGTTGGGAAACTTTAAGTGTAAAATTATCCCTTTCCAATGTGAAAAGGTACAGCCTCAAATTTGAAAGGTCCCTTGTACCTGAAAGAGCATCATATTTACAAAATGAATTGTGAAACATGCGAAAAACCTGGGATGGATTACATTCAAACACAGTTGACTGTTTTCTTGCAAGCTCTTTTTTCTCACCAATTTTACTTCCACCACTACACTCTTACTAACTTTTCTAGATTTGTTTTAAAATGGCAAGCCCACAGCATTAAAAAATTACAAGTGGTGTAGGTTGGGTTTTATGCATGTGTAATATTGTCAAGTGGCATTCACTTATAACCTGCTTTAAGCCCGTTGAAGTTAGAGGAAATCTAATGACTTTGTTATCTTGGGATCTGACTCTTTATGGCTTTTTACCTCCAAGGTGTTGTGCAAACTTTAAAAATACCTCTGCTGAGAAAGGGAATTATTATTGCTTTTCTTAATGAGGAGAGCCTGCTGCTTGCAGTATTCTTTGGGCCATCCTGTGTCACTGCTTTTTGGAAAGGGTCTGCTCAGTCATACAAGCAAAATTCCGGTGTGGCTCCTTAGTGTATCCAGGACTGTAGGAAGACTTGCCTATAGAGAGCTGTGCCTCCTTTTCAGTTTCTCTATGAGGTTATTTACACAATTGAATCTCTGCTTTTGTTTATTTAAGGCAAACACAGATTTCTTGAGAGAGTCTGAGAAAACTGATGAAAGAATAGCCAAAGATCTGAAAGTACCTTTGGCCAAATTGACTAGTGTAGGTAATGTAGGAAATTTGATTTCTTTGCTTATTCCTGTGAGCACTTTTCCCTACCTGTCAGGCTGACTCCATGGCTTGCTCCTGAGGGTGCATTCAGATCTTGGTTGTTTGACTCATCGGGTGTATGGGGGAAGGGAGGATGAGAAAAGTTGTGCAGTGGTGACCTTTGCTTTGACTAACTTTTTTTTCTTTTCTTCAGAGAGTGGAATTTCAGTGAAAGAACTTGGAATTTTAAAATATTCTAAAGCTTATTTGTCCTTGGTTTAAGGGCTACTTTTGTCTCCTTTCTTCCCAATATTTGTAGTCACTCCTGAGGATACTGGAGAGTCCCAAGAGTCATTCAGCTTTCAGAACCTGCAGTGGATTCAACGGACTCCTGTCCCTTCTCTCAGACATGGAAGGTGCATTGCAGGACCCTCCATCTGGGCTCTGGACAGCAGTTGGACAGAATTGCATATTGGAGCTTATTTTCTACACACTTCAGGGAATAACAGCAGCCTTGCACCTGGACCCTGTCAACAGTGACTTCTTCCAGCAGAATGGTCTCTTTGAAAAGATGGCAGAGGATCTTGGGTCACTTGGATGCTTCTGGACACAAGGGGAATGGCAAATCCCTCTGAGACTTGAGAAGACAAGGACATTTGCAGAATTCTTGGATGCAGCTTTCTGCTCTTCAGAACCTTTCCCAATGTGGCTAAAGAACTGCATATGGATTCTGAATTTTCTTGATCACATGGTCAAAGGAACCCTCCATTTGGAAAGCTACTTCAGGGAGAGAAAGCCAGAGATGGGAGAGGCATCAAGAGATGATCAGGAGGGACCCCAAGCTCAAGAAGAGCATCCTGTTGCTTTCAAAAAAACAGGCAACAAATTATCTGCCACTACCTATAGGCTGTGGGGAAACCGTGAAGAGAAGTAAGTCTTTATTTACTACAGGAAATAATAGTTAGACTGGTATCTGCATTTTACGGTAGTAAACTGAGGTAAGGTGTGACACAACCTGCCTAGAACAAACAAATCAGTGCCACAGTCCCAACCACTGGGCCTCCAGACAGCAGAAATCACCTCTTTTTGAAAGGTAAATGATGGTAAACATTGGGTCATAAGTGTTCAGTGGAGCAGTGGGACTCACAACTCCAAGAATTGCAGAGTTTGTGCTGAAGGTTCTGACACATGCAATGTGAAAAATGGGCTCTAAGGAAAGAGCTGCTGGGACCCGAAGCATGCATTTAGTCTCTGCTTGAATCTGCCTCAATCAATTTTGACTTTTTCAGTTATGTGGAAAGCTGTTTCCAGTCACCTGATACATTAAAAATAAAAATTATTTCAAATTATTTTCAATGTTCTCTCATGCATGTGTCTCCAGGCACATGTGTGCAGACACACACATACTCTTGCTCATTTATTCATACAGCTGAAATAGAGAAAATTGGGAAAGGAGTAGTAATGCTGCCTGTCTTATACAATGAAGGATTATGTCAAAATATATGTCCTTTGCAGGAAAGAAAGACTACACCAAAAATGAATGTAGCTGTCATCTGTGACTCGATTCTGAATAACTTGCATTTTCTAAGTTATGAGATCATCTGCCCCTTCTTGTGTCTTTATCTTGGATCGATTGGTCCTTTTATCAAAAATGTTTCTGATTATGCTTAAAAAGGCTAAGTTTGAAACTGTGAGATTCCTTACGGTAGGTTATTCCACAGTCATTTCCAGGTTTAAAGACCAAGTTATTACGTCTGTCACTTGTAGCTAGCAGTCACTGAAGTCAGCAGAACTTTTGTTCCCTGAGTACTGAGGCAGGCTGAGTAGGTATTTTTGGTCATACTTGTACTTGTTTGAAGCAACTAGAAAAACCTGCAGTAGATTTCTTTGCGCCTTGTGTAACTGATTTTAAAATAGTCATGGAGATGTTTGCTCCCTATTACCACTCTTCAAATTACACTAGAAGCTTCTGGTTAGATACGCAGTGCTGGGGAGACAACTTGGTGGCTCAGGAGGAAAGAATACTCTTTTCAAAGCATATCTTCCTAGCCCCATTTTGGAGAATGTGTGTCAATGTGCGGAGAGTGATGGATGATGGTGGTTGTGAGAAGTCCATAGCTTGTAGCTTAAGTGTGTGTGTATATAAGGGAGGGTCAGGGAAGATAAGGGAGAAAGAGTAGAACAGTGGTAATGCTGGGAAGGGCATGGCTCTGTCTTCTGCTTCTCTCTCTCAAGTTACTAGATCTGAAACATAAAGCAAGGCTTCCTATGTCCTTGTGTTGTTTTGCCTGCTGAGCTGTGAGGCAGTGCAGTAACTGAATGAATACTACTTGTGGAGAGTTTAGTCATGTAAATTGGGATCTATTCAGTTCACAGTGTCTGTTTTGGGACAGGTGACAGGTTGGCTTTGGTTCTGAGATGTGAAAGCACAAAAGGAAGACAGAGTGGCTAGTCGTGGCTGGAGAGTGTCAAGGACAAGTGTATGCAAACAAAGCAGAGGAACATGTGCTGGCAAACTGTCAATCTTCAGGCCACGCAGCCTGTATCCGTTTCCAGCAGTAAATTTTCTGAAAATAAAAGAAAGAAATCAAGTTCCCAGAGTTCCTGCAAGCCTGTGGTTCCCCTGATGCAGCTTCCTCTTAGCTGTACTCCACACTCACACTTCCTCCTAAAGAAGGCTTCAGCCTGGAGCTATGCAGCTTGAAAGGAGGAACTTGAGTGCAGTCAGTGCAGGTGGCCTGCGATGCCTCATCCTGCAACATGTATTTAACACCCCCAAAGAGAGGGAAAGAAGGTGATCCTACAGGAGCCTGTGGCTAAGACACAGGGAAATCAGCATTTTAGCTGGGTAATACTCTAGCCCCTTACACTGTCCTGTGGTCAATGATGCTGCAAGCTGCTAGGCCACGGGGGAATTGACCCTTTCATTCCTGTCCGAAAAACAGCTCTCTGTGTTCCTGTTCCTGCTCCTGCATTAATGTTTTAAATACTTTCTGTGACAGATGGGGTCTCTCTTTTTTCTTTTGCTCATGATCATTAGAGATAGCTTGCTGCAAGCTGTGTTAACCGAGGCTGATCTGTCTTTGGGAGGGAAGTCCCTCTTTGTGCCCACCCGAGCACAATGGCTGGTGCAGCTGCTGTTAACAGAGACTCACTGTGCTAATTGCTCTTCAGGTTCTTTGCAGCGTCTCATTTTATCCCCCAAGCCTCTTATTTGTCTTATTTTTAAGTAGCAGCCAGTGCAGAGCAGATTTGGGATTCACACCATGATACTGGTGGGGTAGACAGAGTGGAATCATGGTGCTGACTGGATAGCCTTGAGGCAGGAGTGCGAGATGTGCGGTACTCGCAGGAGTGAGGAATCAGTACATGGAGACAGCTTTTGTACTAAGACAAGCCAGAAAATGAAGGCCTCTTGGGAAACCACAGAAAAGGCTAGAAATAAGGCCTATATAATATTCTTTGTCTTCTGATATTCACATTTTGTTAGCTCACATTTTACCTTTATTACACATCATATGGGTTATAAAAGAAATTCTCTATATGAAAGAAAAATTTTGAGGTTCAGAGGTAACTGTATTTCTTCAGTGCCTAAGTCTTTAGGGAGACTGCTGTGTGTAGGGGGAACTGGACACACTGCCTGGCAATGTATTTTTACAGTGCTAGAGATGGAAGTCTGAATTGAATTCAAAGTTTGGGAAGTCAGTCCTTGAATACAGTGGCTTAGGCTAAAAATGAACTTGATCTGGGGAGCACAACCACAGCAGGAAAACAAACTGAAATTTCATAGAATCATAGAATCATTTAGATTGGGCAAGACCTTTAAGGTCATCGAGTCCAACCGTAAACCTAGCATGGCCAAGTCCACCACTAAACCATGTCCCTAAGCACCAAGTCTACATGCCTTTTAAATGTCTCCAGGGATGGTGACTCAAGGACTTCCCTGGGCAGCCAGTTCCAATATTTGACAACCCTTTTGGTGAAGACATTCTTCCTAATATCCAATCTTAAACCTCCCCTGGCACAACTTGAGGCCATTTCCTCTTGTCCTGCCACTGGTTACTTGGGAGAAGAGACCAACCCCCACCTCGCTACAACCTTCTTTCAGGTAGTTGTAGAGAGTGATAAGGTCTCCCCTCAGCCTCCTCTTCTCCAGGCTAAACAACCCCAGTTCCCTCAGCTGCTCTTCATAAGACTTGTGCTCTAAACCCTTCACCAGCTTCATTGCCCTTCTCTGGGCTCGCACCAGCAGCTTGATGTCTGTCTTGTAGTGAGGGGCCCAAAACCTAACACAGTACTCAAGCTGTGACCTCACCAGTGCCAAGTCCAGAGGACAATCACTTCCCTAGTCCTGCTGGCCACACTGTTTCTGATACAAACCAGGATGCTGTTGGCCTTCTTGGCCACACTGCTGGCTCTCATTCAGCTGACTGTCAACCAAGACCCCCAGGTCTTTTTCCACCAGACAGCTTTCCAGCCACAATTTCGATCCTTATGATTCTAGTGGATCTGGATTTTTCTCTTTAAAGGTGGTTAGGGTTTTTTGGGGGAGATGAGCATATTTTCAGTGTGTACTTTTTTTTCTTGTTCGACATTTAAAAACTCACCCACATTCATGTATGTGTCCACACTGGAGCCACTGCTGCACTAAGTATTTATACCAGATCTGATTTTGATTCATTACATGGAAAATATTGCAAATGAGCAATTTCTTTGAAAGTTTCTTGAGGGTGCAGTAAGAATTACTTGTCACTGTGTGGCAGTGTGCTACACATTACTCGCTGCTCTGATGTGTCAGATGAGCCTTTCTGGAAGTGGCTGACGTTAATTAGAGCCTTTTTACCCTCCTTTAGTTCCCTTGTAAAAGCTTTTTTTTATGCTCACTCTTTTACTTGTACCTTTTGTTTTATACAGTCCATAAAGCATATTGTGCTTTATTTTTTCAGTCTAATTATGGCTGTTAGATGTTGCCTTTGCTTTTCTCATGAGATCTATTTGGGACAGATGTTTCTGACAGTGCACATCACAACTCTGGTTCAGAGGTGCACTCAGAAATGCTGGTGCTGAACATGATGAGCCTGCAGTGCTTAAACTAGAGTTACTGCTACGCTGTGGCTTCATCTTTAAGTTATATCTGACCTCTAGCCTGCATCATGGCATAAGCAGATCTTCTCTGTGGTAACTCTGATGCCTCAGTTCCTTCCTGTGCCTGAATGTACAAAGGTGATATGTGGCAAAAATGAAAACTGGCGGGGAAGCATGGATACTTAACTTTCATTTACTAGTTCAGGCAGATTCTGGTATTGGAAGGGAAGGGTGACATACTAATTTAATCAAGACTCTCTCACCTTTGCTTATTGCTATTAAGGTACTGAAGTTACTGTCTGACCAAAGTTACAAACTGCTTGAAAATAGAAAATATAACACTAGTTCTGGGCTGGTGCATCAGAAAGATCCCTGTGGTTGTCTATTCTCTGTACTGCAAGTACCTTAAAAGGCAAAGTTTGTTTAAAGAGGCTGCTGCACATCTTTGAATGTGCACGTCCCTGACGTGTGAGCTCAAGAGCAGGTTATGTCCTGTCTTTGTTAATCTAAGGAGGCTTCTAGCTGTTACAGGTCACTTGTATTGTTTGCTTAGTTTCAAATGCTGAACCTGGTTACTGCTAGGAGGATTTAATTCTGCACTCTGCTGGAACATTGTTGGACCCTCTTTGCTGCTGTTAATGCTAATTATGATGATAAATCTTGTGGATCTTTTTCCTGCAGGTGGGAAATGGGAGACTGTGCCATTGTACATCCAGGTGCTGTGTGTGTTATGGTGAGGTTGCTGCCAAAGCTGTACAAAGAGGGACACTCTCAGGTGAGTCTGAACATTATCAAAGTGCTATCTCACCAGTGTCTGCTACTTTTCTGTAGTTTCGTTTGCAAGAATTGCTTACTCATTGCAGATGTGGAAATATGAAAATTTACCTAGAACACTGGCAGGAGGAACAATGCAAATTTCACCGAGTCAACAGATGTAAGAACAACAAAGGCTCTTGGCTATCAGTTTGACTAAGTGTTTCTATACCTGTCTAATGCAGTGCATGGTTCTTGATCACAGAATACTTACTGCAAAGGTACTAGTGTAGAAGTTGCTTGAAAATTGTTTAAAATATTGCTAATGGACCTAGCAACCAGAACAGTTTGGCTCTTTAGGCCTAATGGTCCATAAACTTTCAATGCAGCTTAGAATCTCCTTTGCTTTGTCAAACCTTCCATAGACACACGTATTCTGAACAAGCATATTGCTTATATTGTATCTGCTATCTGGTCTAAAATACTTGACTACAGTTAAAGTATATATGAAGGGTTTGAAATAAAACCACATTGTTCTTGCAGAGCTATGGAAGGTGGGAGTGCAACTAGCTGCTGGCACATCCCAACTCTATATCAGAACCAAGCCATCAGCTAGTGAAATTTTGTCAATTACAGTAATTAATTTCTGAAAAATAAGTATAACAGTTAATTGATTGAGGGAGAGTGTCATCAAGGAACTATTGGAGTTGGCTCTAGGGCTGAGCTCTATGAGAGAGAGCCTCTCAGACCTTCAGTAGATGGCAGTGTTCTTAAAAATATGAAGGACTAGAGCACAAATTCTGTCAATTTCAGTTATGTATTTAAGTGCATTCATCTTTTCTTCCTTTCTTACTCCTTTTTTCTTAGTGAACAAGAAATTATTACTGATAGTGTTTGTTTAGTATTGCTGTTGTGAATAGGATTGCCTCAGGTAAAATGGGACCACTGTTACACAGGATCCTGAGTCAGACTCTGGCTAGGAGTTAACGTGTCCTGAAGAATTGTTCATCAAATGACCCACAAAAAAGATATAAGAAAAGCAGAATTTTTCTGGCTAATTCTATTTAAAAGTGCATGAGAGAATGAGTGGAACATCATGTCCCATAGCTTGGGCAGCTCACAGATGCTGCCGGGTAGTGACACAAACTGCTGGACTTTAGTACCTTTAATCATAGCATTGTACCTTTAATCGCCACTGAGGCGAAGGGCTCTGGAG
>NW_009595666.1:0-10446 GCF_000690535.1 Cariama cristata
ACACCACTTGTGACCAGCTGCCAACAGGACTTAACTCCATTCACCACCACCCTTTGTGCCTGGCCATTCAGCCAGTTTTCTACCCAGTGAAGAGTATGCCCATCCAAGCCATGAGCAGCCAGTTTCTCCAGGAGAATGCAGAGGGAAACAGTGTCAAAGGCTCTACTAAAGTCTAGGTAGACAACATACACAGCCTTTCCCTCATCCACTAAGCAGGTCACCTTGTCATACAAGGAGATCAGATCAGTCAAGCAGGACCTGCCTTTCATAAAGGCTGACTGGGCCTGATGACCTAGGTGTCCTGTCTGTGCCACTTGATGGCACTCAAGGTGATCTGCTCCATCACCTTCCCTGGAACCGAGGTCAGGCTGACAGGCCTGTAGTTCCCCGGATCCTCCTTCCAGCCCTTCTTGTAGATGGGCGTCACATTTGCTAACCTCCAGTCAACTGGGACCTTCCTGGTTAGCCAGGACTGCTGACAAATGATTGAGTGGCTCAGTGAGAACTTCTGCTAGCTCCCTCAGTACCCTCGGGTGGATCCCATCTGGCCTCATGGACTTGTGTGTGTCCATGTGGTCTAGCAGGTCACTAACCATGTCCCCTTGGGTTATGGGGCCTTCATTCTGCTCCCAGTTCCTGTCTCCCAGCTCAGGGGGCTATGTCATATTTTTCCTGTTGCACAAAGGCTTCCAGGTCCTCCTGTTCATTGCCCATGCTGCGTGCACTGGTGTAGATGCACTTCAGTTGGGCTATTGATCCTGCCACCTTTTTGTGGGGAGAAGCCCTAATTCCTACGTGACCATTCTCAGGCGCTTCCATGGTTTCTAACTCATCAATGACCCTTGTGCCTTTGCTGCTGCATGGCTCTCCACCACCTACCTCCACCGAGGTGTCAGACCCAAGGACCTCGCTAGCACACTGTCCCACAAACATTGACATGCCACCCCCAGGCTTATCTCTGGCAAGCCTATTTTTGTCCCTTTCTGCCTTCAAATCTAGTGTAATCTTTCTATTGCTTTATCTTTGTCATATGGCTGTCTGTATTTAGAATTTAAGAAGAGATGAAAACAAAAATTACAGAAGACACATGCTCTGACAGATGGGTGAATTTAAACTTAAATCTTTACCTCCAGATTTTTCTCACCTACACTCCACTTTCTATTCCTACTGCTGTTCCCATGTATTTGTTTGTCATTCAGATGTCTAATGTGGGAGCCATCCAGATGTACTTCTCTTACCCTGTACTTAGTCAATATATTTAATCATTCCAGTCTCCTCAATGTTACAGACTGTGCGTGTGTGCTCTGCTTATTAAAGTCACACATACACCTTTGTAAATCTGCAAAAGCCACAGTCTAATGAATTATCCACAAAAAAAGTGTTTTCTGGTACAGAACTCAAAAGCAGTAAAGCTGTATTTCACTCATCCCTAGGTTATCAAAAAGCCTAAGCAACAAAACTCATAGGTAGAATGATTTTATAAACAAGAAGCTGGAAAGTATTTAAAAAATATAAGGCTGATAATGGGCATGTATTAGATTGCCTTGTTAGGAAAGATCTATCTGAAGATAGCTGATTACTAGAATCAAATTTCTGTTTTAAAAGACTCTAGTAGATTTTTTTCCTCCCATCAGATTTTATAAATAGTGTGATAGTTTTATAAGACTGATTGACAAATAGAAATACATTTTTAACTATAAATACATAAATAAACCTTAGCAATAAGTCTGGTTTTATGATCAGTTTAAGATTCTATAATTTGTACTCACTAGGCAGACAGATGATTAAAATTATACTGTACAGAGGATCCATCGTGCAACGATCATTTGGACATGTTTGCAGAAGAAATGAGTGTATCAAAGGCTCACAGTTAATACTTTCAATAGGATCAGAATCACCCTCTAAGGAATGCAGTTGCAGGAGCATGGTTTGTTTTGTGTAATTACAGCATAACAAAGTCTGTTTAATCACCTATCTGATATTTTCATTTGCACATGGGAATCCACCAGCAGTATTCAGCAGCCAATCAGTCAAGGAATCCCAATTGCCAAGAATTTATATATTTTTTTCTTTGCAATCGTGCATTTTTGTTTTTATCTTAGTGGTTTAAAAGTTGAATCATGACTATCTTATTCATGCGAAGTAATACTTCACTCTTCAAGCGGACCTCTGGAAGTCAGTAGACCTGCTCTGAAAGTAAGTTGCTCTGCTACATTTGATGTGTGGCATTCTTATCACATCTGCAGTTTCAAAGCTGGTGCAATAATTTGGTAAATATCCTAGGAATATAATCCTGCACAGGTACGAGTTGGCAGAGCCCCACTAATTCAGTTGACTTCAACAGAACTATTTCAACTTACATCAGCTGAGAAGCTGATGGAGAGTAGTTACCTAAGTGTGTAGAGCAATATAAGAAAAAGCCTTTGCCCATGTCTTACAGAGAGAGCATATGGTTTACATTTAGCTCATCATCCTATGGTATTAGGCATGGAAGCAGATCACTGCATCAGTTCAAGTCCAAAGAAATGTTATGATTTTCCAATGACCAATATCAAAATGTGTCAGATAAAGATAAGCAATGAAACTCTGAAGCTGACTTTGAAATGTTCTTGTCTTCCAGTAGCCCAGTGTTGTCAAAAGCATCTAAAAAATATTGATTTTCACTTTTAGAATAAAAGGAAAGATCAATGAAATTGCAAGAAGAGGACAAATGCACACTATGTGTTCCTCACTTGAGGTTATGTCACAGAAATATTTGTGTGATAGAAGGGAACAAAGAATTATTTAATATTTATATTTTCTATAGAAGTCTCTTTTTTTTCTTGAGGTCCATTTTATCTCATTATCAAAAAAACCACCCTGACCAGCAGTTCGTGGTTCAATGCAGATGCTGAGAAACTGTTTTCTTTCACTCCACACATGTGCGCGCGCACACACACACACACAGAGTAGATTACAAAGGCATTTTCAGTGCTGTGATGTATTTTGGAATTGTGAAGTAAAAAAGTGTTTTTCTTCCACAGTTAATAAGACCTTATTTACAAGATCTGCAGCTTTCTCCCACGCACTGACAGCGTACAGACAATGCCATACACAGCGGTGAACAGTAGCCTACTATTTTAGGTTTTACTTCATTATTGTAACAGAGTATTATGCTTTTATATGTCATCTTGTAGGCAATTAATATTTATATCAGCCATGCATGATGCTTATTTCTTTTTCTTAGCATTAAAATAGGACTTAATTAACTCATTTTTATTGAAATTTGACTTTACTGCACTTTAGCCACTGTTACTGTTATTGCAGTAAACATGTAAATCATTGTGAAAACATTTATTTTTGTTACAGATTATATTACTCACTTCATATTCCAGAATGCCTGCTGATTTAGTCTTTGAGCTGAATATGAAAATTTAACTTAACAGTCTCAAATGTAGCTTAGGGGTTCTGAATCCATAATAAAAACATAACTGCAGAAATGTCAGTTTTCCTATGATCTGCTTTTTGGACTAACCTGGGGTAAAAAAAAAAAAAGCTGGATCTGGCTTACAGGAAAATTTTCCAAGCAAAGGCATGTAACGGATTAGTACAGCCCGTGCCACAGGCCTCTGTGCCACCTCGCTGGCCCAAGAAAGCCCAGACAGGTGCAGGAGAGTGTGGAGCTTAAGGAGCAGTTTCTCATTTTTTTAGAGGAAAGGTGGGACAGGAGTTTTGGGCATCATATTGCCACATAGCAAAATTTTCTGAAAACCTTTGCAAAACTCTCCTTCCAGAAATTTTACATGCTGTTCTACCTGTATCTCTGCAAAACCTTTTTTTTTCTTCTTTCCAAAGGACAGTGAATTAAACTGACTATGGTGGGAACGGCATGTCAGTAACTCCAGCACTGAGCTAAAAAGTGGTATAAAACTTTCAGCTAACAAAATCATATACTCACAACCGCCCTTTATAAAGGCCATGTCTATTATCGCTGTCAGTTTATTAATTGAACCTGCCAACAATGCATATGGATTGGTTGAAATAAAGTTAAAGTGTAGATTCAATAACAAGGAAAGGAGTACCTTATTTTCTAGGAGATTTTCTTCACATTCTTCATAGGAATTTTTGTTTTATCTCTCACATACACAAGTCTGGAACTGGTTGGTAAAAGAAACTCTTTTCCCATTAATATTTTATTGAAAATTCACATTTTTAATTTTCTGCAGCAAGCTCTACCTGTGTTGTTCTCAATTTTGCCAGTTAGCTTTTTCTTTTTACTTGGCAGGCAAACTCTCTGCACATTGCTGTTGTACTGGGAATATAGCTTTTCAGTGGGTGTACTTACTTAATTACTTTGACTAAGTTATTCCTTCCATTTAATCAGATGTCTAAGCAGTTTATGTGCACTTTAAATTAATAATAAAACGCTTATAAAACAGCATAAATAGTAATGTCCATAGATTTTCTTCCCTTTGGAAAATAACTATCCCGTTCAAGCTATTCAATGTATCCAAATCTCTAGCTATCCACCAAAAAAGCTGTAGACCAACCCATAGCATTCCTCACAGGTCATCTGTGTGCAAACCTTAGATGTACCTGGGTGCCAAAGCTCAGAATATCATTACTTCTGTCTCATTTTCTAGCCAAAGGAGAATGACAGCCACTTACAGAAGGGTGAGGGGTAGGCTGCATCCCCTGCTGGGTTTGACCATATGTCTCCATTAACTGTATAGACAGTGGGGGCATAGGTTACACAACCGTATGCTTGTAAAGGACTTCAGAGGTTATTTAGCTCACCTAATTACACTTTTAGCTGAAACATTTTGGAGGTAGAAATAAATCTATGGATCATTTTGTCTAATGTATTTTTTAATTTACAGGGAGAAAAATAAATGAAACTTTCAACCGTTATTCATATTTTGGGATTTTTTTTTTTTCCAAAGTTTACTCATGGGATGGGTTTGTATGCGTTTTTCTTTTATGTTACAATCATTTCACTTACCAGCTTTTCATATGTTGCAGACTACAGGCTGATTGATCAACACAGCTTTTTGCCCTGATGCACAAACCACTGTACCTGTGTCGGTGCTGATAGATGTTTATCTAACCTTTTCCAAAAGTCCTCCAGGCATGGAGACCGTTTATTGTTACCAGGGACTTTAATCCATTGGTTTATTCTTCTAAACGCTGAGAGTTTTGTTCTAATATCTAACCTGAGTCCTCCTTGACGAATTTCAAACCAATTGTCTTCTATTTGTGTCAGTTTATTTATTTGACACTTGAGGTCTGTCTTAACAGATTTGTTACACAAATTATCTAAGTACTCCTATTCCTTCCCTTCTCCATTCAAGGGGATGACATTTTCCCTGACCTCACTTTTTACTAATGTCACAAGCCATTTGACTATAGTTGATCTTTTTGGTAGAAAATTATAGAAAATTATGGAAAATCATTTAAACCTTTAGCTTTTCAGCATCACCTCACAGTAACAACATAACGAACCAGATACTGAGCAGGAAAAAAGATAAGGCAAGCAGAAATCATACTTCTCTTAATATTGTTCCCTCTACCTCCAGAAAACTACTCTGAAACATGCAGAGTCAAAAACTATATCCCCACATTTTTCTTTAATGACATTTTGGCATATTATAGAATAAGTGATTTTATATTGACCTGTCTCATACATTCATAGGTTCATATATTTCTACCACACACTCCCCTCATTCATGTTTCTGTTTTTCCCCCAAAGCAACACAGGGGTGGCAGGCGAGCTGGGGTGCAGGGCTGTGCCCCCAAAGGGGAGAGCAGAGAGAGGCCGCTGGCCATGGCCCCACAGGGCCCAGCCCCAGAGGCCCCGGGGTGTGGGGAAGCCCCAGTGGGGTCTCTCACAGCCCTGTCTCAAGACGTAGCTGTTGTCACAAAGAGAATCACAGCAGATGTACTTGGCCTATTTATTGGAGTAAGGATTTTACTGAGTAGAGCATTAGAAATCATCTAACTTTTTTTTTACAACATCGTAACCCTTTTCTGTAAATGTAAACCTTCACCAGTTTCAAGGCTTCTGTAAATATAAAAAGTTGTGATCCTTACTTCCAATTTCTACCTTCTGCTTGCAGAAATATGTATAGATTTAATGGAACTGGCAATGTAATTACTTAAATAAAATTAACTACTTTTCAAGGTTGCCATTGCAGCACAATGATCAGAATAACATGATTGCTTTTATGAGTTAATACGAAATAGCTAAATCTTCATCAGTGCCATATATTCTCAGTTAGTAGTTCCTTAGCAACTAAAATAACATTCCCTACAGAGAAAGACAAAAATTTGAAAACTATATGTCTAGCTGGTATTTCCCTGAGGTGTAAAACATAAATCAAATTTTCCAGGAGTTTGACATTTTTATGTATTTAAGCTATTTTGAGCCAACAGCTTAACCCAGGCTCAGTTTTGTTTCACAACACATTTTATGCATAATGTCATATGTGCAAACTTGTTTGTAGAGGGAATACTGCCCAGGGTTAGCACAGAGAACTGGCATCTCCTGGCAATTTACTGGGATAATGTACTGTTAGGTGCTACATTTTCAGTGACCAAATGTAGATATAATCACGTATCAGTGTTTTAAGATCATCACAATTAGCAAATGAAAAAGAACACTCAAATGAAAAAAGTAAGAGTTTTTGAGTACAGCTGTACTTTGTTAGTATTTTTCAACATTTAAAAAATCATACCATATGAATACAGTGCATGATACAACATTACTTTCTTTTCCTTAATCAACTCCTTCTCTCTCCATGTGTAGCAGGACAGAGCTCTCAGCAAAATTTTTCTGCCCAGCTTCTATTCCAAAAATCTCTCTCCACGGAAGAGTGACTTGGTGGAATTAAAAACACATCAAGAGTGGAGAAAAACATGTGATATGTTGCAGCATCAGTTCCTTAGGCTCCATACTGCCTGGTACTTCAAGGTACTGTCACTTGCACTGGGGCTTTATGGATCAGGCAACAAAATCAGAAAGCCATACTCTGCTTCCTGATGGATCCAGATACAATTGTCCCTCCTCAAGAGGATACAGAGGAGATCATTCACAGATACACCTCTGCATGCTATCCACAATAAGATTGTCAAAAATCTTTCTATAAAATTTGTACAAAATGTCTATAAATTTTGTAGACATTCTGGAGGACAAATATTTAATCAAAACTTATTATGCCTAATAAGAATTTCTACCAGCAAGAATTGTTTCAAAAGCAAAAATGGTTTAAATTCCATTTCCATCAAGTTTTTTGGGCTGTTTCACCTTCATCTTTCTTTGAACATTGCACACTGAAAATAACATTATATGGCCATTATTCTTTCAAAGTATCACTATGAGTCAGTGTCATTTCCTTCAAATTGAGTACATCTTTAGAGAGATTTTCTCTTTAATCTTCAAACAGTCATAATATTTGCTCTTTTGCCAACGGTTAAAAAAAAAAACAACCACCATTCAACTTTACTGTAAAGGTATATCGGACCTTCTGTTTGAACACTCTGGAGCTGATCATTAACGGGAAATGAGATGGACTGAAATATTCCTTTGCTTGCTCCTTTTGTATTACCAAAGCTGCTAGATGAACTGACAGCAGTTTTCCCATCCTCGTGAAGAGTCTTTAATATGTTATGCTGTGATTTAGTTGGTTGACAGTGTGACTCACTTGAAATGGGATCTCTTCTTGTAGCCAATTTATTAATGTGAAGACATGCTTGGTGCTGAAAAGGCTGCTAACAGCTTGCTTGTCTTTAGGTGCTTCCAGATTGGTGGTGTAATTTTCTTTTCACTGTGCATATTTAACTTCCATTAAAATTAATGAAAATTGAAAGGATATACAGTGAGCAAAAATATAAACATAAAAGCACATATTCAAAACAAGATGCAGCCAGTTAAATGAGAATATTAAGGAATAAGCTAGAGCATCCCAAGAATTGGCAAGCAACTCCTGTAAAAATTCTGAGGTATTTCTCTTCTCTGCCTCCCCCAGATCTGGAACTAATGGATAAGGTCTACAATATGCTGAGACACATCATCCTCAGCTTTGGCACACTGCAGACCGCAATACAGCAGTTCACAAAGATCTGTCCCAGGATGTGAAAGCTGGTTGTCACCAAAGGAGCCAGAAGGCAGCCTCCTACTTCAAGCACATTAGGATTATCTTAGATTAAAAATTGCTCTTGATCTACTACTCTAAAATCAATGCTACAGTTTCCCACAGCAAATACTCTTCTGTAGTGAGTAGATCTTGATCTATAGCTATGTTGATATCAGCATGGCATTTTTTTTTAATATCAAAGATAAAGACAAGCAGTTTATTATGATGAACTACATATTAACTGGGGGAAAAGATGGTAAATCCTGGAACTGTATATAACATACAGCTTTAGAAATTTGTTAGGACATGTGAGATAAGTCCATTAAGGCTCTACATCATGTTCTTTAGAAGTCTGAAGCTTGAGGGAGTGAGGGAACAGGCGGCACAGTATCCAAGGCCAGTGTGAGGCCGGCTGACAAGGCCACAGCTGAATCCATTCCAGTCCAGCTGTAGTGGAGGTGCTGCCAGCTTAATTACTTCTGGTTCCATCATCTGATCATCTGCACCTGCTTTCTGGCTCATATCTCCTGTTATGAGAAGTTTTAGGACTGCATTCATCTTCATGTTAGAAATCACAGTCATATAGAATAGACCTGAACAGCATGCACAGAGCAAAAAGCACAGAGCAAAATTCACCCCTGTTGTAATTCCATTTCTTTAATGAAGGGATTTATTTAGCTCATAGGGTAAAGGTCTGATCTACCACACATGCATTTAGCCATCAACATTTTTCCTCAATATGCATAAATTGTAGTGTGATAGGTATAAATCAAAAGGATTGTTTCACGTACATCTTGCAGATATGTATTGCAATGGAGACTAACATTGAATCTGGGTTTGAAATCCCCACTGCTTCCTTTCCAAGATATGCTGCTGTTGCAACCTCTGCTCATTCCACGTTACTTCTCAAAAATAGATATTTCAGACTGTTCCATTTCCAGACAATACACAGGCTTGCCACAGATGGATATAGATATTCACAGCCCTAACAGACTTTTCATTAAAAGGCAATACCTAAAAATCTTAAACACAATTAGTATCTACATGGTGTTACCTCTGGTAGGGCCTTTCCACTTTGCAAAATATTCAGTGATGCAGTTAGGAAAGGTAAGACTGTCTACCTAGAACAGGGATGACAATGTCTAGAGGACAAGTCCTGAAACATTTCCTTGGTCAGAATGGAAAACTGAAATAGCAGCTGTGAAAATATTTTAGCTAATTATTAAATATTCCCCATGCATTTTTGCAGCAATATTTTGTATTACATCTATAGTGCCATTTAAAAATGGTGGAAATAATACTATTTTCTAATTATCTAAATTTACATTTTTCAGAGAATTATGCTACGATTCATTTTTCCATTACATATCTGCCTATGCTTAACATATCAGGATTCTCTGGCTTACTTACATGGTTTCATAATGCCTCAATGATATTGGATAATAAGGATAATCCAAAAATACATTTGCAGGCCAAATAATTGCACATCTTTTGTTTTGTCTCACATGTTAATTACTAATGGCCGTATGCAATATTTCCATTTGGATTATAATAATTACCCTAACTCCTGCAATTACCACTCATTAGGTATTAATGTGGCCATTTCCTTTCACTTGAACCCAAACATGAGGCTTTCATAAAAAGTCTAAAGAATTAAAAAACTGTCATAACTCCGTTTCACTAACTTTTTCTTGATCTGACTTGGCAGTAGTTAGACATGCACACCTAAAAAATCCTAAAAGATGTTGACTGCTTCCTGAGAAGCAGATGGTTTTGTGGCTAGAGCTGCAAGGGAGCTCCTAGTTATCCATTTACTTGTACCTTATCACAGATGGTTTTTTGGGTGAGGCTTTGGGAGCAAGAACTGTGCCAGACAGGAAGGATCAATTTCAGGAGCAATGTGTAAGGTGGCAGTAATTATATCCTGTAGCATGCTCCATGATTCTAAATGAGACTGAAGAGCTCTTCTGTCAAATCTCAGTTGCCAAAACCCCATCTGCAGATCTCAGGTACTACGGAATCAGGAAGGCTGGCAGCACATCCTGTCAGTTTTAACTATGACAGGAAAGAACCAGAAAAAAACTTTGCAAGAGTCTAATACTTTGGAGAATAGTAAGTAGGTAGGAGAAGCAGCTTAGACAACTGTTTATATACATACATCTGTGAAATAACCAGGACAATGAAACTGCAACATAACTGTTTGTTCCTACTTCAATTCTGCAAGTGGGCTCCTGAAAAATTCCGTACAACAGTCACATTGACAGCAAGAAGGCAAGGAGTATATTTATTTTTATATATATATACACACGCACCCCCCATATTCACTCATTATTCC
>NW_009595666.1:10477-20316 GCF_000690535.1 Cariama cristata
CTTACATATCATGAGGCCAAAAAGGAGATTAAACTAACACTTCAGCATATAAACTACATGAGGATTAGCTCTTTGCTAATTTAGACTTGTTCTATGTGTAAAAGTTTTCACAGCATAACTATTAGGAATGTGGAAAAATAAAACCAAACTGCCCTTACCAATGTATTTATGGCAGTGAAGACCTTAAAACAGATGTACACTAGTATTTCATTTGATTTATGCTATATTTGAATAAGAATTATTTTGTCAGAATAGCCTGCTTCTTCAATCTTCCCTAAAGGTATTTAGCTCAATGACATAGTTATGCAAAGAACAGTGCTTGAGATGACGACAAGTGACCAGCATGAGTCAGTAAGATTGAGAACACCTAATACACCTCCTCACTGGCAGCTGGCCTAGCAAAAAAAAAGCTGTTTCCTTCCTTTTTTACCTGTCTAAAACTTTAAAGCCACCATGGATGCCTCAAATAGCACCTTCTCTGGTTGCCCGAGATATTAGATCACTGCCCTCAAAATTCATTTCCTCATCAGAGTTTAAGGTCCCTGAAACAGTTCAGCGTAAGTTAGAGTAATTAGTCCATGTGAGTTTAAGTCTAAATCTTCCATATGACATGATAGGTCTCTTCTATTGAAGGGTCTCTTCATATCTAGACTTATGAAGCTACATCATGCATAGATCAGACGAGTATCATAACTACTACGTCATGACATAGCCTGAAGGACAATGTGTTTTACTGTTTCAGTTAAAGCTGAACTATTTTGCAACTATCAACACTTCAAGCATTTGTTAAATGGACGGAAGGCGTCAGTCTAGGGTTAAATACTTCTCTGGGCAGACATTAAATATGAACAGAAAACATACACATATTCCAGAAAAACAGATCTGAAACCCCATTTTTGTCCCCTGCCAGCAGGTGGACTACAGTCACCTTCCTTCTTCTGCTCCAGACCTCAGCTACAGGGTCTAATGTCTACCTTTGCCTATACGTTTGGTCATTCAGGTGTCTAATTTATCTCATCTTACTAGTCACCACTGCATTTTGCTCAGCCACTCTTTCTCACTCTATCTCCTTGATTATACCATGTTAATTCTGAGTATTAATAGCATAGCAATGTGCTCATCCCAGTCATTCACAGGTAATTAGACAGGAGTATCTAAGCATTTGGGGGGGAGTCTGTCATCATTTACTCATCCCTTGAATTGTCATTCAGCACCTTTTTTAAACAAGTTTAATTTTGAGAAATGGATTGACCATGCCATTTCCTGTTCCCACTCCTTATGTTAAAAGATAATACACTCCTATTCCCTGAATTAAAATGTTGTGTTCTATGGCACAACCTATTCAATGTGCTTCCTTCAGATTTGATAACCACTCCATTAATCCTCATTCAGGCTGTAATTAATTGGTAGGTGACAGTAAAATATCTATCCAATAAAAAGCCATGATAGAAGCTAAAATGGCGTACCAAGTTGGCACACTGCACATAACATATTGGGTAGTTAAAATCTGGTCATTCATTCCTATCGTAATTTGTAGTAGAGACACAAACTGACATGACATGAATCTGTTCTCATGACAAATCTTTTTTTCATGGCAAAGAGCATAATGAAAATTGAAAAAGGTATTGCACTAGCTTAAATCAAACCCATGGCAGAATAATGTACTTAAACCTGTGGCCTTCTGAAATGCAGTAGGAAATGTAATTTAAGCTGCAATCAGTTCCCCAGTTAAGACTTTTATATGTATGGGAAACATATACATTTCTCATATACTAGAAACATGATTACGCAACCACAGGACCACATAATCATGTCAAATTCAGCTGCGAAAAGCCTTCTGTCACATATTTTATCATGAAATTCCCTTCAGTTTAGTTCCTGGCATAAAACTGATGTTCCCAAAATGAATATACTGTTAGCATATTTTAAGAAACACTATATTTGCATAAACCATACATGGGGATGCAATAATTTTGTTTAGGTTGAGACAATCATTGCATTGACTGATGAGGTTCCAGAATTAGAACAAAGCAGATCACTCTGTTGCATAAATTTATTCTCCTTTTTAATATTCCTTAGGAGCAGATCAAGAAATACTTTCACATGAGTATTTTAGTGTTTGTACATCAGAACCTCCTATTCAGTAAATAAACTGGCCCACATCAGCAAGTTTTTACTCAGTGTTCATGAAACTTTCATACAGATGAAATTTTCATTGTGTCCAATTCATATCAGCTAATCTAAAGTCCCATGAAAATAACCTGAAAATGTTTCATGACTCTCTACACACCAAAAAAGCATGCAAAAGCGTCCCAAAACTCCCGTGCTATTCCTGCTGTTCTAGGAATTCACAGCATGAAATACAGTAAAGTTAAAGCTGATGATGAGGTATAACTATTGTCTCATTATTACATAGGATCTTCAAATAAAAATATGATGAGACGTTTCTCAACACCAGATTCCTAAGGACAACAGTTATTCTTCAAAGGTCTAATCTAATGGAACTTTATAGGAGAAATACATGTGATAATTAGGTCAGAATTCACTCCTACAACGTATGGGCAGCTCAAAGCTGCAGTACAACTGTCACACGCTTATGACAGAATGGCACCTGGTGACCCTTCTCATTCTGAGTTAAGGTTCTGAATCAAGAGATTTGCCAGCAAGAATTGAACATACTCCTTCAGTACCTTGGAGTCTCCTCATAGACAGTTGCCCTTGCATTTCTCTTCCCGCTGTGCTGTAGTCTACTGCACACATTTTAGCAACCTCCAAAGTGCATAAAGTGAGTACCTAACTAATGTTACCAAAGATGGGTGGAAATGTTTAGTGCTTTCTCCATCTGCTGCATGGTCATTAATGATCCTAAACCCTGTTCAAGCAAGTACCCATCTGCCATTGGTCTAAGGGACAGCTCATCAAGCACTGCAGGATAAACAGAAAATCACAAAGCCAAGGCAGATGCATGAAGAAGCGCAGTTTGAGACATCATAGAACATAAAGCTATTTGCATTCATGAAGTGGCACATGCACTGCATTCTGTTACTAATTTGAAACCTTTAATCATTGAATAATGTATTCCCAAAGCACTTCTGGGAAGATCTGGAGAATCTCTTTCACTCTTGGGAATTTCTGTTTGATTTTATGAGCACTCTGTTTCTTTCTATCTTACAATATTCATTTGTTGTATCCTGGCTCTTTTGTGTGTGTGTGTGTTTGTACTTATTAAGCTGGAAAAAGACACCACCATGGTTATCTGTAGGGGCAAGTAGGTCAACCGCTAAAACATATCTGCATCTGGAGAGCCTTTGCTCTGTAAAGTCTAGTCCTATTTTTTTTTTCTATCTTACCTTCTCACAGGGCATTAGAAGCTGGCAGGATAAATTCTGCAAGAGCAGAACAAACAAATCATTCACTGGGGTGGGTTTCAGGCCATCCAAGCCTTTAAAAAAAAAAAAGGAAAGCGAAAAAAAATCAAACAGCTGTTGCTGTACAGCTGAAGTGATGGGTAACTCGCTAGTGTGACTGGTCAGCATCTAGGTACAAGACTGATGAGCTGTCTCTAGTCCATAAAAGGACTAATGAACGTCTACAGATGACAGCTGTGGTACTGTACAATGAAGATACGTAGACCCAGAAATGTCCAAACACAGACTAAAGTTGTATAGCAGGAAGTGAACACGTGGTGCTGCTAATGACAAGAATTTGAGAACATGTTTAACATATGGATAAAGTAGTCAACTGAAAATGAATGACAGATATATGATGGATAATCAATTAGAAGATGAAATCCAAATATATTGCAGGCTAATAGCTTTGGACTCTGATTACTGAAGTGGAACTCCACCAAGTGTTGCCAGATCATTAATAGGAAGCATCAGGTTTGCTACTTTCTATACTTAAACGTGTCTGATAAATACAACATCAGGTCAACCTTTGTGGAAAGGCTGAGCAAGTCTGGTCCCTGCAAGAAGTGAGACTCAGAACATACCCTCATGCAGTCAGCTATGAACAGTGAGTAGCCATATCTCAGTGCCAAATACGGGTCAAAGTGTTAAAAGAGCCAATATTCCCCAGATGGTGGCTAACACAGCAGCTTGCGCAAGAGGCAAGTGCCAGAAGGAACAGCCAATAGTCAGAACTGTGAAACTTCGCTTCACGGTTTGAATCATCTGTACCCAGACTGCAGGTTATTAGAAATTAATTCATTAGCATGAATGTAATCTTGTTTCTTGATGTGATTAATGACATTTGGAGAACATGGCAGAAGACATTAAGGGGCATAATCAAGAAGGTAAAAGCCATCTGGGATATAACAACTGGGAAGAAACAGCCTTGGTTGTGACTGAAAGGAAAGCGGCTACCACTGCTTAAATCATAGATATGAGATCTTACAAAAAAGTGGCATAAAACATTTCCTTTGAAATATGACAGCTATAAAAGTCTCTAAAAAAGACATTAGCAGAAGCCACAGGCCAATGATCTATGTACCCTGTGGTTCCTTCACTAATCCATAATGACTGACAATGCCCTCTATGAACTTTAATTGCTCAAATGACCATTAGTACCCTAGTGATATATTCAAGCACAATGACAACAGATTGTTTCAGACTCTGTAATCTAGGAACCTTTAAATTTGGCTTGCAAATTGAAAACTCCAGGGTTTGATGATCTAAACTGATGGAGACTGGAAAAAAGGCAAGGTTTCACATTAACAGCTACTTGCAGGTCATAACATCACCACCTCTACAGCTATAAATCTATCATGAAAATTAAACATGCCCAGATTTAGGTACCAAAGATCACAACTCCAAAACAACTCTTCACATGAAAAGACAGGATATTATGCAGGCTGTCTAATGTTCATATTTCTTGGATTCAAGAGCCAAAAAGGCTGTGTAAATTCCAGACTCAGAGGTACAACTACATCTTGAAAGAAGGAATGGTAAATAATAGAATAGTAGGAAACATTTCTTCCTTCACCAACAGTGTCACAGCACAACAACAGCTACTCAACTCCTGGGCAGGTGCAAGGCTTTTATGAGATGTAGACCACGCTGATTAATAAGTAAAATCCAGTACTGTTAGCCTGAAGCATATTAAACAATCAGGTGGTTTCATACAGAAAGAGGTGTAATGAGATAGGATATAAGATTTTTAGAAAGATGCCTAGGAACAAAATTAGGACCAAGAGAAGGTCATCAGCATACATTGGTGTGGGCCACTTGAACAAGAGATCTGAAATAGAGCAGCCAGGGATTTATCCCAGGACACCAAGCATCTGACTGCAGTCAAGTCAAGATAGCTCTCCTGAAACACTGACAAGTCACCCAGAGCTACAGTGGTGCAATGGAGATCAGAATCTACCTCACTGTATTGATCCACATAGCTTGAGGGAAACCAGCTGAACTACTTTGATTCTGTTTCTGTAATGTCTTTAATGCAAGACTGGACATTTTGCCCATAGCTGAGCCACTGATAAGAAACTCTGCTTTAACTGTAACTGTCTTATAACTTAAGAGAGCTTTTCCTTTAGGATTACACAGCAAGCAACCTGATTCGATTTTTTTTCTCGATATTACAGGCTTCATCACAGAAATAAAATTGTGTTTTCTACCTTGACACTTCAGCCTGCAGTGACAGCTAGGCACCAGGGCTACGAGAAATCTGGTCTGCAACTACTACATACATTTCTTTTCTGAACTCTTGAGTACAAAATATTTCCTTCTTGTATTACTAAGAATGAAAGAACTAGCAACTTGGATAACTAATTTTAGATTTGATATAATTGTTAGTCAAGTAAGAATGATCAGTAAACACAGGACTTTTAAATAGACTTTTAAATAATACTGGTTTGGATGTGGTGGTTTTTTTTTTTCCCTGGATAATATACTTTATTTAAGAAATTCTGACCACATTTAGCAAATGAAAAATTATCTTTAGGACAGTAAAGTCATAAAGGTCTAAAACTTGATGCTGACAGCACTCTCAACCACGTAAACCAGAAACAATTCTACTGAAATCAGTAGAGGTACGAGGACATTGAAAATCCTAATTCACACTTACTGCCTGGCTATATGAACATATCTCAGGCTCCTGTAAATGCACTGGAGATATAAACATAGTCTCAGTGTCTTTCCTCGCAAACAAGGCAGCAAAACAGCAGTCGTCACAGTCCGAAACAAGGGGTATATTGTGAGGTAGATCCCTAACTCGGGATGGGCTTGATCAACATCACAGCATTTGCAGTCTGACGCAAATACCTAGCCAGTGCGTTACAGTCCACTTCCCTCAGTCGAAGGTACCCATACTCTGAGATTGCATCTGTACAGCCTGAGCAAGGCTTTCAGCTACGCTGAAGTACTAAGCATGTCATTTTTGGTGACGTATTTACAACAGTTCAACAGGTTTTGGATGTACAGCTCTTGGTGAAATGTTAAACAAGGCTGTGAGAGCACCGCCTCACTCAGGCATGCAGGGTGTCATTTGTCTGCATGGCACTTGAAAGAGGAGGTGATGCTATGCATTTTAACCCAGCGGTATTTGCACCTTGGGGCATGAGCCTCAGCGGAGTGAGATGTGACAGCTCTGCTGAAATGATACCAGTTTTGATCTTTAGGCCATTTATCTAGCTGGGATCAAACATTACACAATTATACTTTTATTGTCAGCCATATTTACCTGGCAAGTGGTACTGTAAAATAGACATGCAACAGCATCGGCTGGGTATTGACAAAAATGGGAATAGTCCAAGGCAGCAAACAAAATATGGGAGCAAATGGAACAAACAACCAACCTCATTTCCTCACCTGAGTTATGTATTTTTTGGATGACTTATTATTTTCCAGATCACTTCTTTTTAGCAATACTTTCATTATCTCTCTGGTGGATGAAGAATTAAATTGAATAATCAAGAAAAATGTGTATGCAAATGAAAGCTTGGCTGTACAAATTCAATGTGGTATCAAAGGTAACTAGTCCACTTTTAAAAAAATTTTTATTAGTTGTGATTTTTTCCACCCCAAAATTGAATCAAATTTGCACAGGCAAAGGTTGTTGAACACAAAAGAAATTTTATCAGATTTCTGGGAAAGGAAGGCTTTCTGACACAAAATGAACTGCCATATGTATAGCTGACTCATGAAAACAACAGTCAAAGTCCTTGTTGCCCTGTTTATTTTCCTCCTTATTTTTGTACTTAATGAAGACATACTGTGGGGAAAAATTTTGAAAAGTATATACCCTTTTAGAACAGAAATTGGCTTGGTTTTCTCAAGGATCCAGTCTTGAGGAATTGTTTCTGGAGGCTCATCAGTGATAATGTAATAATTGTCTTCATTAATTAAAAGTTCCTATTCATTGTGTTTGCAGAAAAAAATATTTTAAAACATCACTCTGAAAGTCTTCTACTCCCAGAAGAAAAGCAAAGATGATTTATCTGTTTTGTTTATATTTAGTGGTCTTAAGTCAATTATTAGTTGGGGTGTCTGGCTTCTATTAATGGATCCAATTTTTTTATGCTCTGGAAATCCATGCAAAGCAAAAATATTCTAATAGAAAGAATCATAGTTCTTGAAATCAGCTGCAGCTGTTATGCTAACATTGAAAAGAGAGGTTGCTTACCTCACTTAACACAAATTAAATGCTTTTGTATGTTATAGTTTGGGAGGCAGCGACATAATATAAAAAGGCTTTGTTTTCCATTGAAAAAATAAGCTTTCTATATAGCATTTTGGACAATATTTAGGTAGGATGTATTTTATTGGAAAAGACGTGAAAGGACATGTTTCTTTTTTCCAATTTTGTTTGCACATCTTAAATTTTTCAGCATATTGTGTATGCTGGCATATTGTAAAATACTGAAAATAAGGACAAAACCAAAAACAGCTAAGTAAGCTATAAGTGAAATAGAATTGCAGATCAATCAAATGGGAATCAAAATAAATCTGCATTTATAGATGTGATGGGATTATTTATCTATTTATTTTGCAGACAAAGTCAGTAATTGAATTAAAAACTGAGTTTTCATTTGTGGCCCATTAAAATAATCAGAAGAAAAAAAAAGAAAATGAGTGAGAAAAGAGAAAGAGAACATTCATTAGGACAATAATTAAACAGTAGAATGAAGACAAATTCTAGCAGAAATCAATGAAATCAAAACAGACAACCACATGTGAAATGAAAGCAGAGAAAACAATAATTTTGTAAATTATCCACAAACTATCTAACGAGAGAAGGATTGTAAGGGAGCATGCCCAGGTTCAATTCCTTTTTTAGAAGATGTTATGGAAACCTGTTTGCTCAACTCTGGTCCTTTGCACAGACCATATCAGAGGAACTACATGCAAAACTTGACATTATCATTCTGGATACATTTGGTCAGAGCACACCTAAGAACCATACTTAGCCAAGCCCTGAAACAGAAATTAATTATTTATTGAGCCTTGATTTGCATTTCTGTGAGGAAATCTCCTGAAATGATAAAGCAGGAATTATCAGTGATTAATATATTCTGTAGAATATATATTTCTCTGTACTGCAGATTTCATTTTGCCTGTGATAAGTGTTTTTTCAAGCATGTGTAAATCAGCTCTGAATTTTTCCATTTCAAAGCCCACTATAATTTTCAGATTTGTTTGAAAGTTGTTTTGACAAGGAAAACTATTACTCTTTATGGCCCATTGAAATGCCATACATGATTTAAGGTGAAGTCTAAAATAACCTAAAGTAAAGTCAAATCTTGAAGTTTGACATGTGGCTTCTGGAATTAAATCAATGCCAAGCAAAGACTAAATATCTACCTTTTCATCATTTCACTTTGTCCATTCATCACAAAACTTTGGGACCTATCAGATGATTCCAGTTTGTGAACTAAGAAGTAGGAAAGAACAACTGCTACTTCTGCCACTGATGATAACCTGTTCAAACCGATTGCTTGTACAGAAATTGAGGTGTATGATGTGCTCCAATTTTTCTGTAAGATTTATTATTTTCATTAGATTAACTGTGTAAGAAGACAAGGTTTTAAGGTCCCTTAAGACTTCATCAGGGAAACTAGTAGCCACTTTTATGTAGCCTCTTTGCAAAGTGAATGTGTAAAAATAATCTTCATATCCAGCAAAGTAGTTTTATCTTATCAATAATCCCACCACAGAACAGAAAGACAAGGAAATCTCATCTTCTGTATAAACACTTTTAGTAGAGAACACTAATTAATGAGACCTAGAGGAAGAAATAAAAAATTTTCTTGCATGTTGAGACATGCTGAAAGAGAGGAATATAATGAGATAAGAGTTTCTTATACTAAGAAAAGAAGAGAAAAGGTGGAACTAACTCAGATAATCTCAAGTCCCATTTTAAATACAGTAGAAGTTGAATCTGGGGTAAACAGAGATTCAGCACTGAATAAAGAAATGTTAGAGGCAAACAACAAGGGATAAAAAATATACTAACCCTAGGCAAGAGAGCTGAAACAAGTACTGTAACTAATCTGACTCAGAAATATGTCATAGTTTTGAGAGAAAAACAAAGGTTTTCTATGCTACACAAGGAGAATAACAAAATGGAAATGTTACTGATGCACAACAGAAAGCTAACTACACAGAGACAACAAAAACACAATAGGGCTGCAATGGAGGTACATCATTTCGGAAGGAAAGGTACAGGAAACACTGAATGGAGTGTTTCCATTGAAAGGAAACAGTAGCGCTAGCATGCACCAAGCTGAATTGATTTGGGTTAAAATAACTTTAAGAGGAATAGTAAGACAGAGTCCATCACAGCAGAGGTAGAACTCCTACAGTCATCCAGCAGCAGACATTGTTGTAACAGTATTAGGG
>NW_009595666.1:20347-25113 GCF_000690535.1 Cariama cristata
GAACCGTATTGTTGTGGAAGACATCAGCCATATAGATATATCCTTAGCTTATGCTTTCAGCTTGGGTCCAAAGCAGTATAATGAATTCATATGACACTGATCCCAGATCTGAGCTGTAGGACAAACCTGAGCCCCTGTGAGTTTCCCAGTTCAGCTGACCACCAGGCCGAGGACCTCTTCGCACATTTCACAACAAAAGCCTGAGGAGGCACATGAATTGTCTACTTAACTCTAACTAGGTAAGCACCAGGCAGGAGGAAGAATTATTTCACCTGAGGACAGAAACAGGTGCAAGCTATTATTTAATAACTGTGGCATGGAAATTAACCATCAGAGAAGCTGGGGACAGGAGAGGCTCTAGAGCAGTTTTCTGACAGTAGTTAATTTTTTTTTCCAAATTACATACTTTTCATAAGGGAACTGATCAGTCTATGATTGTCAGTTACGCAGTTGCATGGAACTAGACCTGGTGAATCAGAAAGTCTCTCTCCGTACTCTCGAGGAATCTTCCTAAACTTTGAAATCACCCTTGGAAGTATGAAGAGCAGCACCGGATAAAGAAGTAACAGAACGTTACCCACTGGCACTCAGCCAGTTTTCACCAGACAAGATTCCCAGATGCTCTGGTGACTCTCACTGAGCAGCATGGGAGGCTCTGGAGAACTTTCCTGTCCCTTATGTGGTTCAACAGTCATTTCTCAATCAAGGAGATACTGAGACATCAGAGAATGGAAGCTTGTTCAAATTCTTAGATATCTCTGACTAGTAACAGTCCTGAGAGAAGACTAATTTTAGGTCCTAAAAATATCACGTCAGTATCCAAAACAAATCAGAATCCAGACAGGTAGAAAAAAAAAATTCTTTTCTATCTTTTAACAGAATACAAACCTACCAGTGACTTTGTTCCCTAGCTCGTCTAGAAAAAAGATCTGCATAAATTTCACCAAGCTCTCAGCAGTTTGTACAGCCTTTCTTTACACATTGTGGACATAACAGGCTTCTCGGACAGTAACTGTACCTGAAATAAGTGTGTCTCCTTCAGGTCAGACAGCTCACTGTATTTAATTTTTTCACTAAGCTAGGCAGCAATAATTTTAAGAGCTCCTTTACACCCAACAGTGTCTCTCTTTTTCTATGCAGCATGCTGCTTACTTTGAATTCAATAGCTGGTAGTCTTTTATTGTCAACATATTAGATATCATTATAACTTAGCACATGAATAGTTTTATTAGCCTGTCACATCATGACAGATAGAAAAGTTTTGTCAAGGGGAGTCAAAATTTTCTACCACAAAGTCAATCTCAGGCATCTTATGTGCACCAAATGCCTTCCAAAGGGAGTGTTAACTGAACACAACACAAACCTAATGTAGACAAACAACCCAGCTTACTGCAGTGAAACGTCTGATACAGAGCAAAACACTAACTGAAGATTAACAGCCTATTAAAAATGAAACCAAGCTATTAGAAGCCAACAAGCATGAGAAAGGGGGTTTTTTTGTCATTCAGCTACTACCGCATTTGATGTCGCATTAAATTGCCCATTGGGCAAAGCACTGAAAAGCTAATATAGGAATGCCTTGTTTATAATGTTCACTTTCATCTGTGAATTACAAAAGCAATTCATCAATAACAAAACCAGTTTAAATGATGTATGAAGTGAACACAGCATTCTGCAACAACTGCTTCTTCCAGATAAGACCCAAGGATAAACTGCATCCACAGAGGGACAAAAACAAGACACCACCGGGTTCCACAGGCAAAAAGCATTTTACTTAGCATGAAGGACTCTTTATCAAGTGCAGTCATTTAGATAAATTATAATCAGGCCAAAAGAAGTCCTGATCTGTACTTTACCATTTTCCCATTAGCACTAAGTAAGGCTTTAAAGTGCTATAATTTGATAACAAGTCCTTTAAATGCCATGCAACGTGTACAATTTTCTGCACGAACAATGACATGATTCCCCTAAGATAGGTTTAATAAAGCCAAATGAATCAGTGGTTTCTGTCAGTTATTTATGAAACATTCAGGAACAGCTGCAAGAAATGTGCAACTTCCTAACTGGGTTCCGCCTCCAGCAGTTGTGTAGACCAGATGGGAGAGTGACAAGCTCCACTTAATGTGTCACAGCATCAGCTCAATCATAAAATGGTACCAAACAAACCTCCTTGGAACAGGGGCCACCTGTTTACTATCAATACACCTCCTATTTCTCAAACGGCAACTCTAATTTGTGATGTGCAACCTAAAAGAAGCACCCCTTCAACTCCATGAAGTAGCCCTCAGCAAATTGGTTTCCTTTGAAAAAAAGAAATCCCTAACTCTTTATAGTCAACCTCAGGCAGTTTTAAAGCCTTTCGTTTATAAAGCTTGCTCACAGATTAGTCAGTGTACCATCTTCCCACTGAGAATTTCCCGAGTTAATTATTCCAATTCAAGTTTGGTTTGTCTTCGAATTTTACTCTGCAGTTATTAGAAACAGAAATTTGCAATGCCTTCTGTTTTACCTCAGTGCCAGAGCACTGGTCTGAAAGCCTCAGATCTGACTTCTGCCCACAGCCGTATTTTCCCTACCCTGAACAAGAAAATATTATGTGAGATCTGTTGCAACTCACTCAGGAAGAGGTGTGAGGGGTCTCCAGATGTCTATATAACAGATTAGAAATAGTTGTGTTGGTCTGAGGAGAGAGACATAATAATTTCATTAGGAAACCTAGCCTACATACAAACTTTCCAAATGTTTATTTCCCTAACATAATGTTTGCTTCATAACAAATATTTCTCTTTGTCAGGAAGGCTTATTGCAGTGTCCTGTACAGAGGGGGCACTTCTACTTCCCCTCCATTTTAACAAGAACACGGTGGTATAAACATGGAGACTTGAACTTATTCAGACTATCTCTGGGTAATCAGTGGTGTCTAGGCTGAGACTTCCACAACATATGTTTTGATGTTGGGAGTTGTGCCTCCATCTGTCACATTACACTAAACTTCAGGGAGCTCACCTTGCCAAAAGTGTTTGGGAGCACATCCCTGATGCTAACATACAATCCCAAGGAGGTCCAGCCCCAGAGTCGTCATGTGTGTGCCAAGGATCTCTGACAACTAACAAGCTTTTATTCTTAATGATTTGCAAACAAGTCACCTCTGCAGATGTTTAACTACCTAAACATAACCAATCCTGCTGATGTTTTGCTTGGCAGGCATTCATTTATAAAGTGTCAGCTGCTCCCCATGTCAGCATCTGCTCATTCATGTGATAACTATTCTATTAGGGGACCAGGATTTCAGCCATTTGAAATTATAACTGGTATGACATTGACAACAGGAGTTGTTGTGATGGATGTCCGCCCACTCCGAAGGGTGATGTTATTCTTAAAGGGAAATAGCGAGAAAACAGATCAGATCCTTAAAAACAATAAGCCTTGCCAATATTAAAGGACAGGATTAATACTGGGTTACAGGATTTTTCCAGTATATAATGCAGATATGAGTTCTTTTTCAGAAAATTACAAGGTGAAGAACTCCATCTAGCCTATGTCTCCATATAGCCACTGCAACTAGAGACTGGTTTCATTTTGATCTCCATGTACATGTTATCTATTCCACTGCATTGGCATCTCAGTTTAACACTTAAACTAAGAAACTTCTGCAGGCTACCACATCACACTTCTAGAGAGGTAAATTTGTTTGCTCCTGCCTACACTGGCTCTCTTTCTTCCAAAATGGTTGTGACTGTGAATCCTGACTGATACGCACTGTTGCTCTCCAGATTAAGTGCAGAGTCTTCTGTTAAAAAAGCACTGAAAATAGCCTTTATGTCAGGGTTATTGTTGGTACAATATTTCTCCTTTTTTACAATATTTTATTCACAATATTTAGTAATTTTTTCTGAAATTATCATTTGTTATAGTCATATTAGTATGTGGGAAATTCAGCTGTTTAAAAGAAAGCATTAATTTTGTTAGGACTAGTTAAAAACATATAAGCAAACACTTTTCAATAAAAACAATGGTGGCAATGACACTTTAAATGAGAAAAAGAAAATGAAGAAAATTGAAACAAAATCTGTCAGATCAGCCAGAAAGATCAACTAATCTTAAATCTAAATGTTTCACTTTGGAATATATCCCATGTTCTCCTAAGGAAACTGACTCCCCGTGATCCTTTCCCAGCTCTCACTTGGATTTAGCTCTTTAGTTCCCTTTCCCATGATGCACAGACCTTCCCAGGGTTGAGCAACATCCTGGTATCTCTAAATGATGAAACAAATGAATGCAGGCCTGACAGCTACAATTCCTGTGAGGTGCTGCTATGGATCTGCTGCAGGGGGTGAACTGAGTACCTCCTAAGAGATGGAGTACGTATGCACTGTGGTTATGCATAATGCCGGGCAAAGATCCCCAAACACTAAGTTCTGTTTTTTTAGTGTAAAACATATTCTCTTCTTACTCAAGACTTGTGAAAATATTCATTCTCTTTTTTAAAAAGAAAAGTGGAAATACATACAGGGACAATAAAATGTCTTCTGTTGGCAATAGCATATAATCCATATGACAACCAACATGAAAATACAATTAAATAATATCTGTATGGCATGTAAAAATTATCACCTATAAAAAAAAATCTGTATCATGCAAATCAGCACATGCAAAATACATTTCTGAACATGTGTACAGAAACACGGGGATGGATTTTTTTCACTCAAAGCAGTTAAAGCCACCTCTGTGTCAGAGGCAGGGCGGTGCCCGGCCCGTGTCCCCCC
>NW_009595666.1:25144-34725 GCF_000690535.1 Cariama cristata
CCCAGGGCCTTGTCCAGCCACGGTGGCTGAGGCTGCCCTGGATGCCCCCCTCTGCTCCCCGCTGGGGACAGTGGGGTAGGCACCGGCCCCCAGGGAGCCTGCGGCACTTGCAGCATCCTGGTCATATCCACTAAAAAGCCCCATGACAAGAACAGGATCTGTCCCATAACATAAAAAATGGGAAGGTGTTAACAGTGGAAATTAGAAGGCAGGAAATGTTACCAGAGGTTTTTTATTTAACATTCATATCAAGGCTGACTTACAGCAATAACACAGGTGAGTATCTTTCCTCAATGGATTTAGAAAAATCTCAAAGGTCAAAAAGTCAGCAAAGCCTTGGAGTTGCTCCTAGGATGCATCCTGTGACCAAAGCAATGTTAGACCAGTTTGGAGCCAAATTCCCTAGGTGGTTTGCTTAAAATAAATGTTAGCATCTATTGTCTAAATATTTAAATTTGATCCGGACAGGTTCTTTGTTAGAAGCCTTGTTCGGCCTGGCTTCAGTCAAGTACATGATCCTGCAATAGTGTTCACTCCCATAAGAAGTTGGTAAGACTGGTGACGCTATCAGGTTGTTGGAGCACAGAGTACAATGGCACCTGCTGTGCACTGCCTCCAGAGAGGTGTTAGACCCGAGCCCGCAAGCTATGAACAACATTGGCCTAATACAATCATCTGGGGAAATCATCCCACGAGTGCATTCCAGTGCTTAAAGCTTTTCTGCTCAGCACAGCAGTGAGATAGCTACAGCACTGGTTTTCCTGTGCCTCAAATGCTGAGTTCTGTTACGCATCCTGGGAATAATGAAGTAAACCTCAGCGGCATCAACTGCAACTTCCCCTGATTTTCAAATGTTGTCCCTTTGTTTTACCCCTCCTTAGTCCTTCATCAAGCCTAATGTATAATTCCACAGGAGCACAAGTTACAAGCATGATTTAGGAAACTATTATGTCCTCCAATGAACTTGCTGTATAAAAAAACTCAAAAAACCTATCAGCTAGCTCCCTGACAGTAAACCCTTCTGCTGTCTGTTACCAAATTTATTTTAAACAGCATTGCAGCTGAGAGGCATGATGCTAGCTTAAAAAATCTCTGTCCGTGCCAAACTTGGCTGTGGTGCCAATCATTTGTTGTGACTGATCTCATATAAATGACAGAATATGGACAAGTAGGCTTTTAAAGACAAGAATAAAAGCACTGGAGAAAGGCACATGGGAAATTCTTTCAAGGACAAGGGATAGCATAAAGGCAGCAATGGAGATGAGTAGAAATACAGAGATAGGACAAGTTAGGGGATGCATAACAGGAATTCAAGCTGCTGACAGGCACTCCGATCCATTGCACTGAAAATGACTGATTTGCTGTGAAATTGGTAACTGTTACACTGGCAAATCTGAAAACATTTAAAACATTAAAAGCAAATATCATTAAAGATTTCCAGTTATCTAAAATTTGTGTAACACCTGTGACAATCTCACCTCAGAATCTTGAAGTGTCTGGCACTTGAGGTGTCTGGCATGATCCTTCTAACTGTTAGTACGTTATTAAGTATTAATTTACTGGTTTGTACTGTATTGTTTTAATTATGTAATTATTAATAATATGCAGCATCTTTGACAAGCAGTCTGCCAATACCGCAGATAAAACAAGTTGATTTGTATATGGCACCTTCATAACCTTTGTCATTAAAAACTGTACATTAATCAAATTGACCTGTTGTTTTAATAGAATACAATTAACACTATTTGTTGTAATTAATGTTCTTTTCTCACACTGCTGACATGAGTTACCTAAGAATCAGAAAAGATGCTTCACTTGATGCTTTTTAACTAAATAGCACTATAAGTCTCTGCAGCTTCACAGAGAAGCTCATTTTTAATAACACACAGCTAAAGCTCCTTGAAGGTTTCCCCTGTGAAAGAGACAACCATGTTCCTATGTTTTATCTTTCACATAAATTATTAAGCTAACCCAAACTCAATATTTGTTTGCTCCTCATAAGAGAAATTTATTAAAAATTTCTCTTTTGCTCTATAAGATCACTGGCACAGTTTTGATCTGGACCGGTTCAGTACCTTACAGAAGTTGTAGTCTAGATACCTGAAATTTCCATTCTCCACTAGACCAACTATGTTTCCAAAGACAACTCATAAGGATTCAAAGTTGCTGATAGATCATGGATATGGAGATGTACACCAGTAGTATGAGCAGGTTTATGTTAAGTAATAACTTCTTGTTAATTTTTATTAGTACTTATTTAATGTGCATACTAATTTCAACAGGAAGATCCCAAAGCATCCTAAACTACATTCTGACTCACCAACTAATGGAAAATACCTCTGAATTGTTTTCAGACAGAAGTATAATCACAATAGTTACCACTAAGTTCAGAGAAAATAGAGAGCTAATATAAATACTATTACTGACTAGCATTCTGAGACAGTTAACAAAGAATATCACACCTAAGAGGGTAACATTTTTTCATCTATAATAGCAACTGCATAAAGCAAAAAGGGCAGCTAAGCTTGTCCCATACATCCGTGATAAACTATTTAAAATTCAGTCTTCGTTACCAGGGCAAAATATTTCTTTTACTTTATTTGCTACAGAGTATTTTCATGCAGAAGCTAAGTATATTGCTATATTAGCTTTGGAAACCTTATTTATCAGTCAGACTTATACTTTGTTAGGCACCATCTGACAAGATTTGGGCACCATTGTACTGTGCAGTGAAAGAAAATTTAAGAAGATACAGTCAATGCAGTGAATTTCCCTCTAATGCTTTTCTAACTGATGATGAATAATTCATCCACCATTTTATGAGCCAAATGTTTGCATCAGTTCATCTCAATAACCTCAATAATTACCCATTTGTTGACTAGGTTGTTATTGGCCTTGTCAGCATACAGAGGCTTGTTCATATCTCATGTTTCCAATTCTCATAACAAGACTTTCTAAACTATTGACACATATTCAGTCCGCCCCCAGAGTCCTACCCTTCCAAATCAAAGATACCGCACAAACACTATTTTGCTTTACTTTCTTTCTTATTCTCCATTCTTCTAAGACCTGTCAGTCCTGGCTATATAAAGTGGCGTACAGCATCCTACATTTATAATGTTCTGTTTAGTGTTCTTACAGTTTGCATAGAGATGTCAAAGCCATAAAGGTTTACTTTTGCCATAGCTCTGAAAGGTGTCTGTTGGGACAGTTCATTCAAAAGACTGCATTGGTCCACCATATCAAATAGACTTTTTTCTTCACTGAGTTGCAATCCCCAAGCTCCACCTACTGCAATAATCAGGCATCAATAATTGCTCCCTGACAGAGCAACCATGCTCCTGCTCCCCATGCACAGAAGTGGAAGAGGTCCCATTCTTGCCTGTAAACGTCTCAGTCCAGAGAAACGAGCAGTGGGTGCTCAGGGAGCACGTGTACATCATGAGCCAGAATAGCTTCAGTTACAATCCTGGCCTGAAACTGGTACGATTTGTCATTTGCTGTATGTTTTGATATCACGGCTTGGTTTCCCATCTGATTCATGTTGGTGCAGAACTGGAGCCAGCCAACAGAAGTCCCACCAGACTGTCAGTAGAATGACTGGCATATATGAGACCCAAAACTTGAACTATGTTCATTTTTAAAATGGTTAGTGTGACTGCCTAATTCTTTAAGGTATTTTCTCTACTTTCTTGTAGAAAATAGTCAAACGATACCATTTTTATAGCTGCAAAGACTTAGGGCTTTGTCAGCCTGCGTCACAGTCCTCACACAGAGCAGGCATGAAAAGAGTAAGCATGAGCTTCCTGACAGAGCACAGAGATTAATTTATCCATGCCACCTCCTTAATTTGAGAGAACAATGCTGAAAACCTACTTTATTTACGCCTACACTATGTCAGGCGCACGAACAGAACTTTAGTCTTTTTAAAACTAGAATAACAGATCATTTCATTACTCCCTCAGACACTTAGACACCACTCATAAAGCACATTGTACTATTGAAAGTTTCTGCATATGCTTACAGTATGAATATAATGCATCTTAATGCATGGCTTTTTTCCTTTTGGAACTACTTTCTTTTCTGCAAATAGGACACTGTCAATGAATCCGCCACAGAATTAACTAAAAACAAAAGTCCAAGTATGGGAGTCATGCCAGGTTATGCTCAACCCCATCAAGTGACTCTTCTGAATGACTGGTTTTTGTTAACCCAGAGCGGGAAGCAGGGCTAGCAAGACCAAGGATTTACCATTAAAGATTATGGAAGTGATAGCTTTGCCTTTAGGTCAACATTAGGCAGAAACCTGAAATGCATCCAAAAGCAGACCCCTGCATCTCTTGCATCTATTACAGTATTACTTTAGGAGTATAATCCTGTGAAAACCATTAGAAGAATCAACATACTGCAAATGATCAGTTCTCTCTTCCTTTTAACAAATCAGAAAACTGGCCCCTTGGACAGCTTCTCATATATCCTTAGAATTTCCTTTCTTTCAGCTTTTTACTGGGTCTCCAACTTTGTTCATCCTAAACTAATAGCAGTATTTCATATACCTGTTACTGCACTAGAAACAAATGTGGAATAGTCTAAAGCTCTTTGTCATTAGAGGGTCATTTCCTTTTGTTCAGCAGTATGACCATTTGCAATCACACCATGTGAAGATGTATTGATGTTCTCAGATGAGGACATATTCATATTCATGTCACTCACCTCTGTTGTCAAACAAGAATCTCTAAGTCAGTTAATAAGACTAGAAAACAGTATCTAAAATATTCTTTCCATATTAACGTGAGGATTCACACAGTAACGTTCTGACCATAACCACTTTCAAGGACTGACCAAGTTCCATCCCAGATTTTTGGCTGCCCTACTACCTCTGCTCTGCTAGAACTGCTGCCTGGAGTCTATTTCTACCCCCTGCTATCCTCCCTTTAAATTATCCTAACTCAGTGATCCCCATTTCATGGCTTACCAATAACATATGATCTGCAAAATATATATTGCAATGTGAATTTAAATGTTAAAAATGAGGCTGATAGGAAGAGCAAAGTATGATGTTATCTGAAATATGTTAGTTGCAGAGATTCATTGTTTATGGACTGCAGTAATTAGAGATCAATGCCTTAAATGTCTTGCATTTTTTTTACATGTGACTGAGACTCATGTATTATTTTCTACCGCGTTTCTCTAGCTGTGAGGCTGAACTGTCCAATATTATCCCGGAGACAGACTACCAAGTTCATTAGCAGGGAGAACAGTGGCAAGCTGCTCTGTAAGAACACCAAGGTTGCCTGCACTCCTGACTTTGCAGCTGCTTCAGTGGATGCGTCTCTTGAAAGCTGCTGAATGTTCCTCCTCATTCTGCAGAGTCGGTATAGATTATCTTTTTCATCTCTCTCTGCATTAAGCCACCAGAGGTCAAGTCTCATTTACTGCTTATTATTCAAATTCTCTCTCAAAAGGTTGTAAGTGGCAGGGGTGTTATCAGATTTAAAGTACATCAGCTAAAGCACACTGCTCAGCAACGGTGTCTTCCAGTAACTCAGAAAAACATAGGTCCTACTGTAAATCAGTTGTTTAGAGATATCATTGTCATACTGGCTTTAACTATTCTGCATACATACATCTCCACCCAGGGCTCAAGAGCATATTCCTTATTCATTCTGGTTCTTCCTCCTGACAATTTAGCAGACATTTTGAGATTCAGGATGGAGCACTATTGTTTAGACTACTGCTTCTCCAATGCTTCAAACATGCTAAAAATTTTTTTCACATATTATTGTCACTTGAGCTTTTTTTGTCCCTTTTCAAGCCCGTTCAGTTGATGATGGCTTTCTCAAACTAGAAGCCAGCACAAATATTTAAGTTGTTCTTCACAATATACACTATAGATGAACTGGGACAACTGCAAATCATATAGGAAAGGGACCCACCTGAGCGTAACATGAGCAGCATGTTTTCTGTGTCCTCCTTTTCACTATATTCTGGTATCTTCTGATACAGATCTCTTACACTGTTTATGAAGGAGAGGGAACTGACGGACAAATACACAGCTAGCATAAAAACACAGTGTGCATGTAAAAATTAAAGTCATACCATAGACCACAGCGCAGCTTTTCACTACAGATACATATTGGTGATTTACAAATAAATTATATAGTATCTCCAAAGAGACTAGAAATAACTGTTTAACAGTAGCAAATACTGTTTCTTTGTTTTACCACACTTAAGAATATTTTGACCTTTAAAATCTGCAGAACGAACAGAACTTCCCTCAATATGCTCCATTTATTGGGAAACAGAGAAGAATTCAGAAAAGACAGGAAGAAATTGATAGTCCAGTTCCAACTCACACTGGCCTGCAACAATTATAGCTGCAATGCAAACAGCAACTGGCAACCTGGGCCCACAGATCTTTTCACTGATCAGACCAGGATGCAGCACTGACTATATTACGTATGTCTAAACATGACGGTCACGTCATAACTGTTACAGTACCTGCAACATCACATACTTCATGTCATAATGGCATTTTTAAACTTCTATGCACAAATCACGTAAATGTTATTTTTGTCTTTTACTTGCCAAAACTCTTATTAACATCGCAGAAGTACATAACCAGAAAAATCAACATACTGTGTCAGATTCTGCACTTAGTTGTATGGGCTTGGTAACAGGCAGTACTATCCCACAAGTTATCAGGGTAGTGTTGTTACCTTCCTAATGGCTAAACAAAGTTCCTCTATAGTGTAATACTCAATATTTCAGAGCGCTAGTAACTACCTAAAGACTTCACTAAAATACTGACTTTGGAATATAGGTTACTTTTAAAAAGCCTACCATTTAATTCTGTAGCCAGAGAACTAAAAGCTCAATGATATATTAGACAACATATTCACTGTGCATTGTTCTTTTGACAGCACTGTACATTATCTGAAAACAATGAACATATCAGTACCATAAATTTGAATGAAAGAGCTGAAGGAGGAAAAATGCCGAAATGTGGGTTTGACCTCTCCTAGGATCCCATGGCTATAGTTGTAACAGATGGAACCAGAAATAATTGCATTTTGAGGCCAGGAAATAAAAATGCTACCCACGAAATGGATGGTAAGTCACAAGATGATAACCAAACAATTTACATTGTTCTCAAAGTTCATCTACAAATGAAAATAGCTGAGGACAAAGATCAATAAAACCAACCTTCAAATTGTATGAAAGTAAACTTCCAGTGCTTTTTCTGTAGGTCTGGATACAGCATCCATTTATAGTACATTCCTAGTATTTAGGAGTATGATTAAGATTTTCATTTATAGGCTCAATCCAAAGCTCACTGAAGTCAATAAGAATCTTTTCTTCACTTATAGTACTGTAGGGATTTTGCCCTAGGTTAAGGTAGATATTTTCTGGATAGCTAAATGCCTTCTACAACAACAAGGCATGATAAAGAGTTATTACTGTGCAGAGAGTGTGAAAGTGTGTGTATTTGTGTGTTACACAAGATGAGGTGATATTTTCCGTGCCCTGCAAGCCATGAAGCAGCACAGGATGTTTATATATCAGGTACTGTCAACAAATGCAAATAAAATCTGCCAGTCTTGTAGTTCATCTCATCTGTATGGAACACTTTGTCTTTAGTAAACATATTACCTTGTCATAAAGTAGACTGAAATCATACTATCCTTCTCTATATATTTGTACACCTACATACAGAAATGAGAAGGAGCTAAGGAAGAAATAATCACTACCTCACAGCAGTATCACTTAAGGATATTGGGCAACAACACTCTTAAAAGCAGTATGATTCAGGAACCATATAAGTCAATACAAAAAAATCCAATTGGCCTGAAAAGGTCAAAAGCCATTGGACTTGCTCTGAACTGTCAGAAAATAGCATATTGCATTGAAGCCACAGGAGAGCACTGACAGGCGAAACTTAGCTCTCAGATCTAATTTGCCCAAGACATCAAGATTCTCATTCCATCACTTAAAAAAACTGGTCTGGCGCAGTTAAAAGCTAAAAGTATGCTGCAGTCAGTTGTTTATTTGTCTGGGAATTACAGCCTCACCAGAATTTTACAATATGCAGAGTCTGTGTCCTTTCACTTCTGAAAATTTCTAGATTTTTTCTAAACAAAGGAAGATAATGGTAACAAAATATAACACTACAAACTATGCAATTTCAATAAGCTTAAATTCAAACCTAGGTTTATTCATAAAAATCTGAAGGCTCTTTCCCATGACATAACTAGCACAGATTAAAAAGATCCCTAAACAGAGTATAAACCTATCACAGCTGTGAAAGGTAACAGTGAGAAAAAGGTGACAAAAACAGAAAGAAAATCTGCATCTTTTCCAATTTGTGTATCAATCAGACAGTCTCCATTTCACACAATCTGTTCTGAATCACAGTTTCAGAAAATTCTGTTTTGAATGAAAAATGCTTCTCCTGACATTACCTGTGTGACTTTTGGAAGGAAAGTCACACAATAGAACAGATTGCCTCCTGGGGAGTAAAGAACATAGAAGAAGGAAAGTACTTTGTAATTATATCAAAGCAAGGATGGGTAAACAGCAGTCCCTTGCCTGGTTAGCCACACAAATTTTCACTGAGAGAAGCAAACAGAGGCAGGAGCGGCAGCGCAGGTGACGGTTCCAGGGTAGCAATGCAGGATGCAAAGCAGCCTTATGGCCTGCTTCTAGCTGGAAGAGGAAATGCTAGAAAAGCACCCTCATCTGTTGTTTCTGGCCACCCAAAGCAGCAGACTGCCCGTAATAGTCACAACCGCCTGAGATGTGAAAGATTTACTTTACGCATAAGATAGAGGAGAGGTAGCAGAGCAAGAAATGGGACAGACATGAGGAGTGTGCAAGATGACTAGATACTAGAAACACAATCCTCAAACACAGAATACTGTAACAATTACAGTAAATCAGGGAGTTCTGAAAACAAATTATCATTTAACTTGAATATTAACATACCTATTTATAAATATAAATATACATATATGTACAGTTACACTCATGTAGATGAGTGCTATACTCCATCACAAAATACAGCTTTATGATAATGTCATGTTTAATAGACCTGTACTTAGAATATTAAAATAGACATGTAAGTGTTTCCAGTCTTGGGAAAAAGCTATAATAACATTAACAAGGATCAGAGCAAGAAGGCACGATTTATTTGAGAACAAGGCTTTCAGCTAGCAATTATACTAGGCGAAACTACATAGAGCAGAACACCAAAATGTATACGTTCCAAAACAAAAATGTTTGCTTGTGCATATACCAGCAGGGTAACATGAATATGGAATTCATAAAATAAATAGTTGATATATTACACTTGTCGCTTCTCCATTTCAGACATGTACAGAATATATCCCAATAGGTAACATCACTCAACAGAACTGATCACCTCTCTTACCTTCAGTCTCATGTTTACCCTGCTTCCATCAAAGAGAGGATGGGTTATGTTTCAGAGGAGGAGCCTATTCTGCCACCCAACAGGATGAGAACTAAGACACTCAGGGCATGATCAAATTCTGTATGCTGTGGTCTGTTGAAGCCTCTTTCCC
>NW_009595666.1:34738-103626 GCF_000690535.1 Cariama cristata
TTTGGAAATAATTGCATTTGAGATAAAATTTCCCTGTGAACTCCCTTTCACAGAATCATAGAATGGTTTGGTTGGAAGGGAACTTAAAGACCATCTGGTTCCAACCCCCCTGCCATGGGCAGACACCTTCCACCAAACCAGGTTGCTCAAAGCCCCATCCAACCTGGCCTTGAACACTTCCAGGGATGGGACATCCACAACTTCTCTGGGCAACCTCTTCCAGTGCCTCACCACCCTCATGGTGAAGAATTTCTTCCTTATATCTCATCTAAATCTTCCCTCTTCCAGTTTAAAGCCACTGCCTCTTGTCCTATCACCCTTTCCTGGGTTCATGCTTTCCTAGTGAACTCTCTGAAGTGCCTTTCTAGTTTATGTTCACAAAATCCTGAAAAAGCAAAGATTTCAAGACTACTGTCTCCTGAAGCTGTCTTTAAAGTGAGGAGAATACACAAAGAGCAGCTGTACCTTTTAATGTTAAGTAACCTTCAAATGCATTTCCTCATTTTGAAATAAAGGTTGCAGGGCATATGAAAAGAACAGAAACTTCTTGATTCAGAAAATCTGTCTCTTCATTGTATATGCAGCTTCCTAAAAAGGGAAACATCACTTTAATCCAATGAGACATTTAAGAAGGCCTTTATGATTTACATTAGTTGCTTCTCCTGCTAGCTATTCTTTAGCTACTGTAATTATTATGTCAATAAATGTTAATGCTATCACCAAAAAACACACTCAGGTCCATTTCAAAGGTAATGTTGAGATTTTTTCCATAACATCTGCCAATGTTTGTATAGATAAGTTTGAGTTAATGTCACAGTGGAAAGGATATTATTATTACCATTACTATTTTAAAATTCTCAACATAACAAAGTCATATACGAAACTGATTGGGAAATAACATCCAAAAAAAGAAAATAAGAATGGCTGAGAATTCTTCAGACATCCCCTACAAGGGAGCAAGATACACTTTTTCAAAGCACTACACTGGCCATCTGAACCTCTTTTACAGTGTTATGAACAGCTCCGCTTCTCAAAATTTTATCTGTATTTTACAGAAGGGCTAGAGGACTTAGAACATTCAGTTCATCACTTATTTTTTAAGCCATTTCCAAAATCCATTCAATATATCTTAGATTTTAAGGTTGGGGAAAAGGACAAAACACTTCAAGAAAAGGCTCCTAGATATCTAGAAGCTGAGTTCCCAACTAAGGAAAATACTACTTACTGTGGATAGCTTCTGTACCATGGTCTAGGAGTCCTATTTGTGTGGTTTTTTTTTTTTTTCTGAGTGGAAAGTAGCAACAAATAGATGTGGAAATGCTTGCTTGAGGATGATTTAGTGAAAAAGTCATTTAACAGCATCTTTCACCTGCCAATCTGTAACATTGCTGAGCAGGGAACTCCCTTCCATACAGGACTATGCCTGCCTCAATTTTCATTTACTTTGCAAACCCTTTTCTGCTGGAATCCTTTGGCTGCTTAAACTTGCCCTCAAAACCAGAGGACACTCAAAATCACCTTCCCACATCCTCATTAGCTCCTGAATCTCAGTCTTGTCCCATTCTCCACCTCTGTTCCCTTACTCAACTTAACATTATGTCTTTACTTAAAATAATCCAAAAAAAGCCCCTCCAACATTGTTTTGAAACCTGCTCTTACTCCAGGAACATCACTATAATTTATTTACTCCACTTAAACAGTGAAAGAGAAAACATGACTTTATCTTTCCACGATCTTACATTTTGCCTTCAAGTTTCTGTTTTTCTTCTTTATTTTCTCCCTGGATTTTGTTTCTACCACATACCCAAGTGTAATAAGGTATAGGACTGAAGAACCACTCAGACCTGCAGAGAAGGAAATGGGTTTAGTAAACAGCACCAACTCCATATGCCAGAGACCCAGCAGTCTACAGCCTAGCCACAGCTTTGCCACTGACTTACTGTGTGAGCTTAGTCAACTCACCTAATCTCTCAGTTTCCCATTCGTCCTTTGGAAAGCATTATTTACCCTAAAATAAAAACTGCTGCACATGCAACGATAATTTACAGGCTGTATTTTAACACATAGCTCTCAAAAGTTTACACAAATGCATGACAGCATAGACTTCAGTCCTCATGGAGAATAAAGAGTTCTCTACTGTGGAAATGTTGAGTTTGGTTTCTGATCATCCTACTTGCATGTCAGAAACACCATCATTTAACATTCGAAAAAAGGAGAAGGGAAAAAAGCCCTAAAGGAAGAATCTCTGCTGGTTTTGAAGGTTTTATTTCAGTTATACGTTCTCCACTCCCTCTTCCTCAAATCTAATCAGCATGTCCTATATTTAAGACAGAAATTGTAGTTTTAGTCAAACAATTTAAATTGGTCATATAGAACCTAGAGCTATCAGTTTTGCTGAAGTCCTGGGTGAATGGCACTTCAGCTCTATCAAATTCAACTCCAGCAGTGAACACCAATTCTCTCAAGGTTATTTTGTATCTGTAATGTAACCCAAATCCATCAATTATATAAACTCCTTTGGGTTAAAAAGATGTAGTAAATTGTCCTAGCTCTAAGAAGATGAGTTTGATGAACCTGTCAGTATTACTAGCACTTATGAGCTGTGAATATTCTGACACATCCTGATACTCAGAACAGACCGCTAAAGGCTCAAGCTTTAGCAATAAATGCATGATAACTATGGGACCTTCCACTGGGTACTCCCAGCCAAGGTAAATGTTTGATTCCCTCATTGTTTTTGCTACTATGCAGCCCAAGCAATAGCTCGATTCTCAAACTATGAGATTCATGAAATAATGCATACATGTGCTGAGAACACTGTATATTCATATAACTCATTATTGAAGGACACAGATTAATTTAAATCCAGCATTTTTAGAATCTTGCAATGTATTCAAAGTGTTATGGTGCACTATTTTCTTTCTACAGCAGTCCAGGTAACAGCCAACATCTTCAATATCATCCTCCCATAACCCATTTAATAGCAAAGCAGAATTTAGATAGTAGGGATATTCTGGAGGATGAGGGATTTCTAAAAAGGGAATCTGAGTATCAGAGCAGCTTGGCAGAATTCTGAAAGGGTGTTCAGGAGGGTGATATGAAAACTGAAGTTCCTTTTTTGTGTTACTTTTTCCTAAGGGGGGGGGAAGAAATAAGGTCTCATCCTGCTCTACTGGCTCAGGCAGATACCAGATAAACACCAGAAGGAAATCAGTCAATAGGACAGAAATCTTCCCCAGAAGATCCTGTTTGTGTATTGTTATTTAAACATTAATTTAGTCCAGTTTTGTAAGCTTTCTCACCCTTTGTTCCCCAACAATTTCTGTACCCTTTTTCCAATTCAAATTCAGTTGAGGCAAGGATCGCAAATACATTAAAATCCCTGTAAATTTGGTAAAATGCAATAGCACAGAAGAGAGAAAGAAATTCTGAAGTGTCTTTACTGGCAGACAAGCTACAAAATTAGTTCATCCCTTTTAGATACAAAAGGATACATACAACAGACTTACCTTGGGATATAAACCCATAGGAAGCCAAGCTTCAGACTTACCAGGGCTTACACAGCAATTGGGGTTTTTTTTTGCAAATTGCTAAACTTACCATGCTTCTTTCCAGCTGTTCCAAATCTCTGCAGCAACACTGCTTGCAGAGATGCCTCAAGAAAGCACAGACCCTTCTCACACCAGTGCTGTCTCAATGCAAACCTAATTTTGGAGCGGCATTCCAATTCCGGAGTAAGTTCACATACATCCTACCCATTTCCCCAGCTAGTCTGGTGTTTTGCTAACACGGGGAATCAAGTTCTCTCTTACGACAGAATCAAGGTTATTTCACTAAGAGCAATACTCGCATATAATACTGATCATCTTTTTTTGATTTGTTGCCCAAGCTGATGCAGCTCCCAGCCTCCACCTGAAACTTTTTCTTGTTCATATGCATTAACAGTTCGTCTATTTGCTCTTTATTAATTTCTCCCCATAAAACACAATATTTCTGCCAGCTGAAATAATGATCTCCTGAGGTAGTTGGCCCTAGACCTGTAAATTGTTAATACAAATTTGATTAAGGGACACTCATTCTAGTGGGCTCAGTGGAGCCTTTGACATGGGTAAAGGCTTTCAGGGGGCAGGTTTTCAGCGGCAGGTTTTGATTTGCAATTTATAGAGACACTGGAGGATTCCTGTGCGTGTTCAATTCTTTCATAATATTTGACCCTCTTTCATAATTTCCCAGTGAGGTTCTTTGTCTCTTTGTCCCTGTTTCCTTTCCTTTAAATTCTTTATGCTGCCTTCATCACTTGAATTCCCTTTTCTCACACGATTAATTCCCTTCATTTGGATATTTCACTCCTTCCTATCATGGATTCTGCCTCCAAAGCTAAGGGTAGTTAAAGAAAGATTATATAGAACAGATTTGTCCAGGACACATTACTCTTTAGAGGACAGGTGGAGGAGACATTTGTGCTTTAATATAATAGTAAGTACAGACAAGGCAGTGCTCCCGGCAGCACAGCTACACATAACACCAGATTGCTGGCAAATGACAGATAGACTTTATCCTGAATCCTCAGTGGGGAGCTCAAATCTGTATTTTTTAAACCCATCTGGACCATTCAGTACCCTTGGTGCAATGAAGCCAACACAGGAAAAATGTGAAAAATGTGGTTTCTCTCTCTCTCTCCTTTCTCCCTAAAAGTTCCAACTCCCAATTAATTATAGATATCTGCTCTTCATAATGACAGACGGCTTTCTTTCTTCTTCTTCTTCGTTGGAAACAATTTGGCTTAATTAATTCTGACATTTCAGTCAGCACACTATGACTTGCTCACAATTTTGCAGCATGTAAGTACATAAATGAACAAACAAATAAATAAATAAATAGCCTATTTCCCCAGCAGCTAACATAGTTTATTCAGCTTCACAGTAACACAGACCACAATGGGCAAAACATCACGAATAACCAGTTCAACCAGCAATGGAAGAGCAGGCAGACAGAATCTCTACCTTATTTACCATAAGACATCTCTAAACCCAAGCCACACAAACAGATTTTAAAGGAAGTACATTCATACTCTTATGTTCCTGTTCAGTAAGGAACAACATAAATTTAGAGGGAGGAAAGGGGACTGATGTAGGGAACCAAATTAATGGCCCAACTTTAAAAAAAAAAAAAAGAAAAAAAAAAAAAGAGAGATGTTCCCCTCACCACTATCGGCCCAGGAGGGCTGCTGAGGCCAGTGTGATGAAAGGTCTATGGTAAGTGAAAGGGACAATGGTGAATTTGTGGTGGTTTGAGCAGTCATGGGATTGTGGAAATCAGCAGTAAGAAATGTGGATAATGGCACAAGCAGTTGCCCGAGGGAGGCTCAGGGAAAAAGGATTAATGACCGTCGAGACCTGCTTCTCTTCCACGCCTTCCCTGAAATGCCAAGTCGCTGAGCCAGTTATCAATCAAGAATGTGAAATACATTGGTGGATTGATTGGGTTTGATACAGTGGCAGCCAGCTACACTTTTGAATACTCTTTGAAAACAATTTTTACTGTGCAATGCTGGAGAAAGCCAACAAATAATAAACCTGTCAGAGTACTCACCAAGTGCTCGTAAATACTAAAGCTCCTGTAGTGCCTTGCAGCTGTAAATGGGAACCATTCCAAAGCCTGAAAAATTGTCAATACTTAATTGTTGCATCTCATATCAAGTCTAATTTAAACTTCTACTCTCTCTTCCCCCACATCCTATTTTCCCTCAGCAGAAAATGCACGAGCCTTAATAAAGAGCATGCTGATAGCATGCCTTTCCTTTTAGTGGGAAAGACATAGGGTTTTTTTCAGCCACACTCTTTTTCTCCTGTAATTTATTCTATTCTTCTGAGCCTTTTACTCTGAATGCCCATTTCAGGTTCAAAATTGCATGTATTTAAATCAGAGAATGAGGCTATATAATAACCAAAACCAACTTGGCCCACTATTTGGCAAAACTGAGCAAAAACTATCATGCAAAACTGAGTCAGTGGGATTTTGCTTGACCAAAGGCAGATTAGAAGCTCAGAGTCACAGTATTTTATGTTGCCTTTGCCACAGAGAAAGCAGGAAGAAATTTTCACTTCATATCAAGGGGTTGTCTTCCCACTTCTGCAGTGGACAAAGGACTACAAAAAATAGACCTTGATATCTTTAGAGACTTGAGCCTGTACAGATGTGTGGTTTTGCAGCATTTTTGGTCTTACACTTTGTATACCAGGCCTAATGAAGGCCTGATCATTCAGTTTTGAAAACATCCTTTAAAGAAACGCTCATCAAACAGAGAAGGTGTGGAAAATATGCAGCTTTTTGCTATAGCTCGCGGAAGTGTGTTCCATGGTTTGCAGAGCTGTGCCCTTTTGTTTTCCCCTTCACCACATCAGTGGATCCCAACAAAATTGAGCCCAAAGGAAAGAGGCACTATGGCACATGAAATTTTCCTCAAATAATTTTTCTTTTTTTTTACCATAGATGGGTCCATCACAGTAGATTAATCTCCCTCTATACAGACCAAAAGGGCACATTCTGCACTTGAATAAAGATCATATAATTTCAGATAGTATCTTTGTATTTTTCTGGTACTTCCTTTTACAAATGACTCTCCACAATCTTTAAAAATCACAGTTTATGATTCTGAAAAAAAATGCCAGGTTTTGTGAAAATGTAGGGAATATATTGCTCAATAACATAAGAAAAGCCACACCGTCTCATATGAAAGATCCTTCCAGCCTAGTTTTCTGTCTCTTTCAGTGGCCAACAGTACATGTGCAGGGGAGAAGCATGAAGTAAATGCAGTGTGATCCTACTCCTCTTACATGCTCAGATGTTAGACAGCTACACACTGAGCAAACATGATTTCTAATTCCTAGACAATCTTTTCTTAAGTTTATTCGCCCTTTAATGTTCTTAGTTCTCTTTTTGGATGCTAGATATGGGCTTCTCTCATGCTCTTACCCTTCCTCCCATCTTTTTCTTCCTTTGTTTTTAAAGTATCATTGCTCTGAAATATCTTGATCCCTTTGGTTTGTGCGACGCATGGCGAGGAGAAAGTCTGTTCCCCGGGATTTGGTTGGAAATGTCAAATATCTCTGCTCCAAAGGTACCACAAGCTCCCACAATCCCACAGTCTGAGTACACAAAGATGCAAAAATGGCAGCAGTGGGAAAAAATTGCTGTGTTAGTGCATCAGAGCAGAATATCTTAGCTTGGGACACTGCTACACTTCTCTTTTTGACCTTGATGTAACTGCCTAACTTCTTGATTGGCAAAGTCTCTTTAATGCCCCCCAAGGTTCTCATATTCCATCTGTCTGATGTCTACAGCTTCCTAAAGACCACTCTCCTTCCTCTTGTGTTGGTTTCCACGATTCCTTAAAGATATGTTCAAAGCACAGCTGCTGAGTTCAAGAAAACTGGCAAGAAAATGGAAAAAGAACATCATTGGGAATCATTTTCCAAAATCTGATCTAATTTTTCCATTGAAAATTTAAAGGTCAGGTAGATCTCAGCACTGCCAAGGGCATAGCAACGTGTTGAAAACTGTAAATCTAAATAGAAGTAGCAATGCTTTTAATGTGTAATTTTAGAAGTTAAGAAATAATCTTTATCTGGGATACTCCTCAGCTACATGCACTAAATCTGGAATTTCTAGGAATGGTTTTGCCATTTTTGTTTCTATTTTAGGTGTGAGGAAACGAAGAGGGGAGAACATTAAATGAAGACAACAGTTGTGTGCATTTTCTTTATATAAAGAGAATATAGGCAAAATTAATTTCATTTAAAGATGGTGATACCAAATTGAGACACACAGTTATTTCACACAGATGATTATAGGCCTGATTAAAGCATAATCTGCAGTAAACGTAACTACAGAGTGGTGACTAATAGTGCCTGTGTGAATGCATGCACACACACACACACACCTCAAGACGTAAGTGAACTTTCTAGCAAAGACAGAACTTACTTGTTTTCAGAAAAAAATCCCAATGTTATTGTCTTCCATGATTCCACCTGCAAAGCTAAAAGCGAAAATTCTTCTGTACTTTTCCTTTACTCCAGAGTTACTGAAAGATGTTAGTTAAATATGCTTCCTTACATCTTGTGCCTGTGTTGTAAGTTCTCTTGTTAACATGCTTTATGACCCACTATGAAAAGAAAGTTTATAGAAAACCTTCTGCTTGTCTGAGCATTCCACATATGTATGGTCTCCTAGTTTTGTAACTAGAAGACATGAATTGAGCAGTAAACATGCAGTTGCATTATTGTCCTTCAGAAGAAAATTTGAAGATGGAATAATTACCAAAACTAGTCCATATACTGTTGTGGATCTAGGTTTGATATCATGAATGAGTGATATGCATTTACTGGAAGAGGCTTCCTAGAGAGGTGACTGATGCCCCAAGCCTGTCAGTGTTTAAGAGGCATTTGGACAATGCCCTTAATAACATGCTTTACCTTTTGGACAGCCCTGAAGTGGTCAGGCAGTTGGACTAAATGGGTCTTGTAGGTCCCTTCCAACAGGAACTATTCTGTGCTGTGCTATTCTAAGCTATTCTACCTACAACCTTACAAATTCCTTGCTGGCTGTAAAGCTAGTCGAACTTCTCTGTTGTCTTTTTAGTTCCACCTTGGCTGGAAATTCCGTGTTGAAACAGGACTAACAGCAAGGGATCGTAAATCTGGATGACTCTCTCTTGAAATGGAGGCACTTTTGGTCATTGAGGAACTACTGATTAAAGTAAAGAGCATGCTGAGCAGTACTAGCACCCAGAAGCTTAACGGGAAAAATATGAGGACTTGAGGCTGACTAGGAGTTATTCAGTAAAAAGTTACTGGAAGTATCTCCAATAAACGAAATGTGTTTGAAAGCTCAAAATTTGGTTGTCCAAATACCAGAAGGCAAATGATAATCTCTGTTCTTATTTTAAACATACAAATTGCAGTGGGCATCTGGAGAGAGGCCTTGTGTATTTGAATTTTTAGGCTTGTCAATATTGCTCTGCTGCAAATAATTCAAAACTATCTTGCTAAGATTATCTTCCTTTCCAATCAGACCACATCACTTTGTTCTTTCATTCCTTCTGTCTTCTGCCATGTTAAGTTTAAACTTCTAAAGTTAAGTCCAAAATTCTTAGCTTTGCCATCATGCCCAAGAGAATCTGCAAAACTTTCATCTCTCCAAATCTTTTTAAAAAAATAAAATTCCCATTTTGTCTACTAAACATGGAGTACTTAAGTGGTGGAGCAAGACACAGTAAGTCAATCTTTCAACCGTTTCCTCATTCAGTTCTTTCCTGAAGACATATTTCTTCAATGCTCTCAAGAAAACTCTTAATCATTACAATAGGAGTGGAAGCAAGAGAGAAAGTGTTCTCAGTTAACATCATTTCTGGGAACTCACTGTATAGATTCTTATTTGAATCTGTATGAAGACTTTTACCTAACGCACATTCTCTATGCTCAGTGATTGAACCATAAATAAATAATAGCTAATTTACCATCAGGGGAGTACAGTCCAAACCAGGTACTGCACATCAAAGAGCTTTATCCAATATAGACAAGTACACAGAGACAACTACAAACCTTAAACTCATAACAATGCATACTTTGAAAACATAATTACATTTATATGACTAGCTGATATAAATGTGATAGTATGCATTTATTATAAATTACCAATTAATAATATATTACCATGCAGCAAATTAAAGTGTCTAACTCATTAGCTGGAGTATACTGCTTGCCTCAACAGACTGCTGATGTTCTGCCATTTCAGTTAATATTTTCAACATACTAGCGAATTACAACTTGATAGTCATTCTACTTCACTGTGTACAGTGGTATGTACATGTATTCATTTTAACATATAAGCTTCCTAGGAAAAAAAAAAAAAAAAAAGAAGTTTCTAATGAATGGATATGTCATCATATAATATTAAAATATATTTCTATAAAATACCTTTTTTCACTTTTGCCTGGACAGCTAGTTATAGCATATGGTGAAAAACTGCTAAGTAGTTATAATACATCACAACTACTGCTCAGTATTTGTGCTGGGAAATTGCAAGGCATTAAATGCAAACGGGTACATTTTTGTAGACTGCAGCGTAATTTACCTCACAGGAGGGAGCTTGTGTGACCATGAACTTGGTGAATTCCCTGAACATATTTATCTAAAAGAGGACGAGGAAGGGAGCACTATGGAAAGGTCAGGTATTTCTGTGCAGGTGACACTGCCCCAGCTATAAGTCTCAACATTTAGTATTCCACCTCCTTATCTCACAGAAAGTTTCTTTGCACCATTTTCTGCTCTTTCTTCTACATCTTTTTGCCTTGGAGACCTGGGAACTCACACAGGGTCCGGCATGATTGACATAAGAAATCACCGCCATACATCTTGGATGACCACATTAGGATCTCCCAGTCATACACAATCTAACAAGCTTAAGAGTCCCTCACAAGTCAGCTGCCTCATTCTAGCCTATAGCAAATATGAGATAATTCAACTTTGTTTAGCCTATATGAAAGGAAGCATCTTAGTGACAGATTAACTGTGGATATGTAGCACATATCAAGTACTAGGCATTTCCTCTTGTCCACAATCCCACACATAGTGTGACAACCATAAGCTAAATTGTACCACCATAAAAAAAAAAAAAAAAAAAAAAAAAAAAAATAGAAACATAATTCTCTACACTTTACTCTTCAAGAAAATGTACCTTAATGACATACACTTTTAACAGAATTACAAAACTACAGAAGTACCATGATGAAACTTGGCTTCACACAGAAAAAAACATTATTTCTGTGGAACTACTTATAAGTCCCCAATACTTTAACATGTTCTGACAATGAGAGTACTTTGTGGGTGATACTTTCAGAAGTATCCAAACTATGTCATAAGAACCTTTTGTAAGTTTTAAAAGTTTTTGCCATATCCAATTCATTCACAACTCAGTGTATAGCACATATCACACTGATCTAAAAATCTTTCTATTCTTTATTTTCAAGTGTTTAAAAAGAAAAAGGAGAACTTTGAATTCCTACTACGGTACCATAACTTTAATGCATCAAAGAAGATGAAAATAAAGCAAGTTTTCTTCCTGTCATGAGGAAATGCTAAAACTCTGTTTTAGCCAAGAGAGATGTTCATTGCTTTGCCATTTTCATAATGTCTTTCATTTGCTTCACATAACTATGAACTATAATACTGCAGAGGATCCATTATAGAAAAAGCAATAGCCAATTGAACAGATGGGAAGAAGAAATGTAACCACAAAGAGAGAGAGTCTAAGCTGTTTGTTCTGTTGCAGTTATGAGCTAATAAACTAGACCTTTATCAAAAATAAGATCCTCAGATTACTAATAACCTGTAAGATAGGAAAATGGCACTACAGATTCACCCTACATGTTCCCTCTGCCACTGTTTATTTCTCCCACTTTTATTCACCTTTGTCATGTGCTTAGACCGTAGGTCTCCAGGAATATTATTTAACATGAAGCACTCACCCACTTAAACAGCACCATTCACACCTGAGCCCTTGTTTTTAGTTGCATACACAGAAGAAGGGGCAGCCAGCTGGACGGAGCAGCCAAACCTGTCTTTTTTTACAAATACAGAGCAGCCAGAGGTTTATGGTTGGAAGAAAAAGTACTCTGAGACAGTGCTATCCTAAGACTACAAAAAAAGAGAATCTTTGTGAGGGCCTCCCATGGAATTCAAGTGATCACTTGCTTTTCTGTGGCGATACAAAAACAAACTCTGCTGCACCAGAAGGAACCGCGCCAGGAAGTGTGAGAAGCTCTAACGTGAGGATTACCCTGGAGGTTTTGCCAAGAACAGTCTCAAGTTGTCAGGCTGCCACTTCTATCCACAAGCAATTCCTGAGCATGGGATAACCTGATCCAGAGTAATAGTTCAATTTCAAACTGCTGTTCTTTGTTTTGTCACAATCTGAGCATTATATAGTACAGAATTACAGTTCCCCACACAGTTCTGTAACAGCAAATCTTCTACAATATTACGGATCATTCTTACATTGCTCTTGGGGAAAACAGATTTTTAAATGGAGGAAATGAGAAAATGTTCATCCTTAAAGTTGTTCTTTAACAATCATCTTCTTGTCATGTTAAAATCAGTTACCTCTTTGCTGAACTTGGCATTCAAATGCTGTAAAATGGCTGATGTAATGATTTGTAACTACACATGAATACCGCACTCACAGAAGATATCTAGAAGTTTGCACATTTTAATGAGAATGGATAATGCTTCTGTAATTTCTCATCCCTCTTACAATGGTTGTCATGAGGGAAGGGTAAATGTGTGCTATGCTACCTTGTTACAACAGAGTTTAAATGTTACGTCCTTCCATTTAAAGAGCTACTCTATTCTGATCTTCCCAGTGTTCTGTAATTAGACAAGTTAGCCATTTTTCTTCCACCCTATTTGCAGTTTCACTGATTTATAGGAAAGGACTAGAGCTGTTTATGACATCCAAAATATAGGGCAGGTCACAACTGTGGATTATATAGTAATGTTCCATATAGAGTATGTGGATTACTAAAATCTTGTTTCATAAAGTATAAGAAATGGGAGTATTGCTTGTAAATAAGAGTGAGGCACAACTGCAATTTCAGTCTCAGACAGATTCTAATTTCATTTTTTGAGCTATGATTATTACTTGTGCTGCAGTGATGTAAGGGCCTTCTTCCATTCACTGAAGTCATATTCTCTGAGACTCCATAGCACCTCCATCAAAAATGATAGTGTTAATGTAAAGGCAACGGGGGTCTGATCTCCAAAACATTTTGAGACACGTAGGGCACCCTGAAGGGAATAAGAGGTAGGCAAATAAATTTTGTATGGGTTAAGACAAAAAACCAGAGGGTAGGAAAGCTGCAGAAAGGGAAAAAGGAAATAATGGTAGAATATGATCTTTCCACCATTTCTGCTTTAATGAGAAATATGTTTCTGGCAGAAAATTTCAAAAATTAGGATACTATAATAGACACTGCCAGATTAACAATGTTATTTTTCTAGTCATGGGCACCATTTGCCGTTGACAAAAATCAGATGAGGATTCCTCCAGGAACTCTAATGTGATTAAAATGCCAGGAATTAGCAACAGACTTTGATGAAATCAGACTGGACAGTAAAGAAATGCTATGTGTCATTTTTGTAGTTTTATAAAAAGCTTTTTTGTAAATAAGGACTGGTTCCTCAGTGAATGGTGCAGAAGTGTTTTATCTGTAAAGCAAAAGTGACTTATTCATAGATACGAGTAATAATTCATATGTGAATAAAATGGCAAACTTACGTCTTTAAAAATACCACTTTGTTTCCATTATTATGTGAATGCTCTATATAAACATTAAAGTTAGCTTTATTTGTTTGCTTAAGCATGTATTTACTCTTTATGCAATGTGCCTCTGCAAATCACTTCTTCTTCCTCAAATAACTCCCACCTGAAACATTGGATTTTCTCAGTCTCATAACAGCTTGCTAGGGTTGAAGTTATCTTTTTAAGGTTGGAAAGAAAAGAAATAGTTTTCCATACTTTTTATAAGATCAAACCATGGTTTACAGTATGGGGCAAATACTGTTTCTGTGCAAATGCACTTCAGAAAGTTCAGAACTATAGTTTAGTCCATCTAGGCACTCAAAATTCCAGCTCTTCATTCAAACATATGAAAACAGTGAGTTTACAAAATTAAGCTGGAAATTTCACAAGCCTTTTGAGAATTATTTCATATTCTTCCTCCTATTTGATCTGTAATAGAAGTGCTCTCAACATTTTTCAGCATCTATGAACATTGTCTTGATTAGAGACATAGCATAAAAGTACCTAGTTTCTTGTCATTGGAAATTGATGCTGCTCTTTTGAATGAGAGATACCAGGAAACTGCATATGCTCTCTGATCCAGCATGGACAAGCATGTAGTTTCAGCAGTTTCCCAAGAGTTCCTCAAGTTTTAATGTGATATGCATTGATGGAATATGCTGAAACTCTCATCTCCTGTTGCATTGTTTGCTGCTCAATAACATCAGAGGCAGGGATGTGTCAAATGGGTAGACTGCTTTGCCAGAGATGGACAGGCTAAGTCAAAGCAAAAGAAAATGAAGTGCAGGTCTTGTCAAAAAAAACCCCTAAGTTCACAAGGCATGCCGGATGTACAGGTCATACAGCCCAGATGTTTTCTTCATGGTATTTTCATTTTTGGCAAAGTTTTAATGCAAGACACAACTAAAATATCTCAGCCTTCATTTCAGCTGAAACAGTTGGCTACCTTGACAGTTCATAACTGTCAACTCCAAACACTAACTTTCTAAAAAAAAATTGTTTGACAACGATCAGAATTTGGTCATTTTGAGTTTGACCATTTCCAAACTTACCTATTTCTTCTTCGAGTACCAGATAGCAATAGCTATACTGTACCTCCCCTATACTGTACTGGATTTAATGTAAGTTTATTTCTGACTAAGCAAGATGGTTTTCAGGCCTGAAGAAACATGAAGAATGTGTCAAAACCACACAAGAGAACATGGTGCTGAGACATCCATGCAAACAGCAGCTGAGTTCATGCCACAATCGCAAGATGTGCCTGCTTATTAGCAGAGGCAAAGTGTTACCTTGAAATATCCATTCAGCTTTGGGATCTGAGCTGGTACCTTCTCTAAGCAGTGCACAGAGTCATGTAGATGTACCAGTTTAAAATGGCACAGATCACCAGTGGCCCTGGAATATCTCATCTGATGTGCACACGCTCATAGATTCCACAAATCTTACAGCCTAAGGAAACAATACAAAAACAAAGGATGAACACCTATTTATTGATTTATTGTTCAAACTAGTTTTCAAGAAAACAAAGTTTTCTGCCATTCTTTGATGGTATGCCAGCTATCTTAGATCCATTCTATACAAAAGAATAGCAGCTAAGGTTAACTACTAAGTACACATAGCTGCAAGTCCAGTTTGGTCTGAATAAACACAGTGTAAGAGGGACAATACTACTGTAAACAGTCATTACTACAAGTTATCATCACTTACAGTCTTTTTTTTCTTGGCAGTCACAAACATATACATCTTACCATTTACATGAGAACTGTTCTTACTTAGATCACAGGAAGACGGGAATTAGAAATGATCTCTTTCAACTCTCAAATTAGTTCTCTTCTACAAGTCTACAAACCTACTAATTCCCCTGAATGTTCAGTTTTCTCCTCAAGTATTCAAAAGGCCCTGCTGGGTGAGCTACACTACTCTCTGTCTGAGAGTTTTAAAAATTGCTTTGTTCTCTTTGCCTGCAGAACTCCTCACACACCTCCACTCAAATGATCTCATTCATGGATTTTTATTTTCTCTTCTGCGAGAGGAGACACAGTGACTAACTTTCCTTCAAATTCCTCTGTGAAGAGGTGCCTAAGCAGTCTTTGTCTTTCCTCAAACCCTGCTCACTGACCCAATAGCTCCCCCATTTTTATTTGCCTATTTTATGCTTAGCCAACTAATTTCACTATCAGATATATACCTATAGAATGTAATCATTCCCCCAGCTTCTTTTTAAAGGATGATAGTCTGCAATGACCAGGCTGGACTGAAGGGTCAGTAAGTACCCTGCACAACTAGATGTCTGCATATTTCACCAGACCTCTTGAAACTGAACTCAAAATAATAGAACCCTTTCTTTACATCAGGCTTTTACTGCTTCCTACCAGAGGCTAACCAAAATCACAAGACTAGCCTTACACGTGTTATTTCAGTATTTCTGAAATCCATACAAATGAAGAATTACAGAACAACAATAACAATGACTCACTTTATAAGAAAAACAAAAAAGACTTTTTTTTTCACAAACCACAAAAAGCTTTTGATTGAAGTGTGGGAAGTAATGCTGACAACTTGGTTTGGTTCCTGATTTAGTCTAACCAGGCCTCTATCTTTAGTCTTGGTAAAACAAAAATTATTATTGCCAACACTAACAGATAGTTTTGTTACTCAGCCCAGTAGGAAGGCTACAAATTCAGTGAACAGAATGAAGTCTGATTTACTGGAAACCTATAATCCCCTAATATCTGTGTTTTGTAACATGTTCATCATTGCAGCATTCAAGGTTCCAACACATTCCAATTAAAGTGAACACAAAAAGAAGCCTATACATTTCTCACATCATTCCCCAAACAGCTTTATATTTACTTTATGTTACCTCTTTTTGACAATGTTGCTTTGAGAAAGCCAAGGAAGAAAAAGATTTGATTTTTCACTGTAAAGGCAATGAGGTTTGTACTTACTGACCTCACTGGAAGTAGACCAAACAAGAAATGACTTGTAAGAAGGCCCTCTATCCTGAATTTACTGGTACAATTTTAGGCTTTATTTTATTCCTTGATAATGCCATCAGTTGTACATGGTCTTCAAGTGTGAAGAACTCGGAGCATAAAGATAAAACTTCAAGAAATTGAAGCACAAGGATCAAAAGGACCTTGATGCTCTTCCAGAAGAGTAACAGAACATGTTAATAGCACTCAGTATCTGCCATAGCAGAGTACTTAGATATCTAATTGTTTTGTAAACACCAAAATTTTTACTCAGTATAATATATCGAAGATTATTTGCCAAAGCCTTGCTGAGATTATCAGTATATTGTGAAAAAACTGCCACTGCTGTTTCTGCTATACTACTTCAGTAACTGAGCAGAACTTCTCAAGCAAGTAGCTTAGGAAGCTACTTAATTGCAGCATTACATTTGCAAAAGGAAGCATTAAAGGAAACACAAATCTAAAACTACCATCAGCTTGTGTCTTTTTTCTCCTCTGTAACCTAAACAATAATCTGCCTCGGTGTTTTCAGATTCTAAGATAGGAACATCGTAACCAGTCCTGGGTATCTCAAGAAGTCTAAAACCAACTTTGTACTGTGTGGTGAAATAGTTTTGTTCATAATTCAGAGATTGAGAGAGGTCAAATAACATTCACGTTTAATTGAATGTCCTTTAGCTAAACCATTGGCTTTGCTTTCTGCTCTGCTTCACACAGGTATGTATTAGAAGCAACTACAGAAGGGCTATATCAGTGTGAAGTTTGTGCTTGCAATACGTTTTATAGTACAATTCTGTATATACTTACAGTAAAAAAGGATGTTACCACAAATGTCTCCCTATCTACTCTATCCACTCTATCTGTTGGCGTATATGTCAGGAAAGACAAGTCTTGGAACAGCCATGACCTTACTAGCACTTAGAAAGAGGGAAGAGAGAGGGGGAGTCAAGTAGGCAAAATACACATACAGTATTCACAGGAGGTTGCTAGTGTAAGACAATCACACACATATATTTGTGTTTTCTTAACTAGCAAAATGTAGGGAATGTGAACACATCTCACAAATAATACTGATCTCTGCTCTTAAACAACTGACATTCAATCATGTAAACCTTGGAAAAGTATTTTAAGTATTTTTAAATTGTTCATACTGTTGCCTACAAAGTCTTCAGGTAAAAGCTTTTCATTCAGGACCACACAAATGAATACGACTTTCTTTTCTGTCCGTTCATTCTCTTCTCCTCAGTACTGCAACCTACACACAAGGCAATGAAAGGTTTAACACTCTATCTTATCTGAAACATCTTGTGGCACTTCTTTTAGAAGTACTTCCACATTCACTTGCCATAAATTCTCATAGCTCTGCACTATATATATATATATATATTGGAGGCTGCATTTTTAATACATTGCCAGCTGGGAAAAAGCATGCTGAACTGTCTTCAAATGCAGTGTTTACATTTCTTGAGGAGACCTTCAAGGCTGGGGAAAATGGTGTTCAAAACAGAACATCCATAGTTGAGGCTAATGGGATCTATAGATGTTTAGTATCTGAAACAAAGTCATTTTAGTGTGGATAAAAATCAGAAGAGATGGACTTCTTATACTTGAAAATAAGCTATTGACCAGCAACTTTAAATGGGATTATCATGTTTTAGTCATCTGTGTCTAAAGTGTGCTCAAGCTACACTTAGGCTTTGCTTTCATGAAAACTCAGATTAAACATGTTATTCTGCTGTTTTAGCCAGAAAGCAAGCTAAATAATCTGCTTTAGGAAGTCAGTCATTCTATGTGTAAGTTTAAAAGCCTCCCTGCAAATATGAAAATTGTGTCTCTCTACAGTAGGACAGAGAGAAATATAGTACTACATACAGTGTCAGCTTTTTTAAGTCATCACAGTATCATAAATGCCACCAAGAAACTGGCAGCAGCTGGAGAGAATATCCATGGAGAAAGATGAGATAAGCTGTGCTTTGTAGGAGTATCGGGGGGAAGCTTGGATAACCCTGTATTCATAGGAACAACATGTGTTTTCTTCAAAAATACACTTCCCTTATACAAGGTATGTTTGGTATTCAGCGATTATTGTGTTCTGGAGATAATAAACTCCTTATATTGCAATATCAAGTTCTTGGTTGTAGGCTCAGTCTTCTGAGAAAGTGAAGAGTGTGGCACTGTTTAGTCTGTTGTGCTTGAGTAATTTCTGTTCTTGGAGGGAAAAACAGAAGCAGAAATAAGATATGGAGATGAGATATGAATGCTCATCTAGTTTTGATGGATTATGTATACTCTCATTACGGTGTTTAAAGCGTTATTTTGATGCTGGCACTTGCCACTAAAGGTTAGAGGGTCTTTCTCCGATACTTTAGTTATTTAATTAAGATATTTTACAGCAATTACATAAAATCTTAGCTCCATTTAACTTACTAAGTTGAATAAAAGCAAACAGCACTGAAGTGAACAAGAAAACACCTGTTGACTTTCACAGAAACTTTGGTTTCGTATACTCTGTATCTGCTTCTGTTTCACTCACTCACTAACATGACATTTCAATATTATCTTAATATCACAATGCTTCTGATTCTACAAAAGCATTAATAACTGCTTAAGTTAATCTATCATGTACAAGCCCTGTGAACCTTCTGCTGTTAGAGCACTGAAATCAATGGTTCTTAACTCATAGAACCTCCTTATGAGAATGTAAAAAAGAAAATCTACCAAAAATGAATCCAAACTGCTTAGGCTCAACAATTTGTTACAGAATTATTCACAAATAAAAAAGAAGTAGGCTCTCTACCTTGAGATACTATTCTGCTTCTTTGTCCCACAAGGCATTCAGGAGTGTTAAAATACATTCACTGTAGGTATGCAGTTAAGGAGCACTAGCTAAAGCGCATTATATCCCTCTCTCATTGCTCTCATAGAGAAATAAAGTGGCCTTGATTCTCTACAGTTCAATCCTTCTTAGTTTAAGCCTTGGCAATTTCAGGCTACTTTACTTCTCAAAGAAAGAATCCACAGTGGGGTTTAATGTACTTGGGTTCTGACATAACCATTACTTTGAAATCTCTGGCTGAAATACCTTACATAAGAGGTAATTAATTATTATGCCGTTACTCACTTATTCAGACCATTAAAATGTCTAAGGCAACAGGATCATTCAAGAGAAATTTTAAAGGACAGCAGCTTTTTGCAATGTGTTACAATGTTCAATAGAACCGACTTTTGACCTATATGAAAGACTAAGACTTTTTCTGCCAAAATTTTTTGGCAGCCTGTCCAGACTCACTCATACAACAAGTACAGTGTGTTTTCACATCTATTCATTAAGTCCTACTGTGAGATCGCAGTGTGTGAGGAAGCAAGAACCGACATTTTAAACCATTTTACTCACTGTAGCCAATTGTTGAAATAACCTGAAAATACTTTTTTCCAGTATTACAGCTCTCATCTTGAGTGAAGCTCATTGGTGAAGACTGGGTGCATCAGCTGACAAAGCCATTGAGTCAGTTAACTGATTATTAGCATTTCAGCAGGTCTGAACAAAACCAGTAAGTCAGAAAAATTAGCAAGATCCAAAACATGTTTTGTATCATTCTGTTACAAAACCAGTCACTCCAAGGACTGTTGGCTCTTTGAGAAAAAAATCTGTAGTTTTAAAATTTGGTGCAGAAACAGCAAGATATTGGAAAGCAGCCACTCAAATGAAATAACATCCTGGCATTTACTTCTTTTAAAAAATGCTTATTTTTAATTTTGGAGGGTTGTCTTGTACAGAGTTGGGGACTACTGGCATTTGTGAAAAGGCCTAACTAGCTTTTACAAAAGAGACATAGAGAAAACCTGCTCAACCAATACAAGACTGCCCTTGAACCAGTTCCAAAGAAACAACTTCGGTCAAGAAACGTACCCTATTTTTGTCTAAAAAGAAGTTCATTACTAAGTTATATGGTGATGCGGACCATGATATAGGGTAATATGGACATGTGAATACACAGCTCAATTGCTGCTTGACACTGTCCAAGAAGGAAAAAAAGTGATCGCACCTGAAGTTTGTTTTGTGGCCATAAAAAATGATGCAGCATTTTCATACACTTCCTATTGGGCAACTAGTAGCAAAACCACATTTTTCATTGGCTGTACGAGCTTTTGGAAGATTCACTAATGACAAAGACTGGAAGTTACCATCACCCATTGGCCCAATTCAGATCAGTCTCTTTCAGATTAGGCAACACCCGCTTAGTACTTTTTAATTATTTTTATTGGCAACACATCCACTGTGGACAAGAAATAACCTTGTCATATAAAACTGCTTTCAAAAACATCCTTAAAACTAACCATTGTTCTAAAGAATTATGATACTTTACATTATAGGTAAACTGAGGCAAAGAAGATTGAAATATTTACCTGATGTCTCTCCACTTAGTTGCTGATTCAGAAATAGAATATCTTTGTTCAATACAAGTACAATTCCTTTCTAATGTAATCCACTTGTCTTAAAAATGTGACATCATGTTCACCCTTTCAACTTTTTTCTTTCAAACGCAGAGCTAAGTAAACCAAAAAAGGTTTTGGATCGAGTTAGAAAGGTAAACTGCAGTCGGCCAAGATACTATTCGTAGCTTGAACAGCCACAGGCACAAAACCACTGCATGCTTAGTTCCACAGCTTTCATTGGCCAGAGCTCACCTACAAGTATTTCCCAACGTCTGTGGTCACATCGAGGTTTATCCACATCGCTGCCCTATCTTGGCCTGATGCACAGCCCATGCTTTTGAGAGCTCATAGATATTTTTGTAAATCCATTACTTCTGCTTCTCCTGATATAATTGTATGATAAATAGGACGTAATCACGGTCTTTCATGTTCTTAATTCATAAACTTTAGAATAAGTTGACAAAGCAACAGACCATAAAAACTAGAACACCGAATTTTCAAGAGAGAATCTAAGAAAATATGATATTCATTTGGAGAAATGTGTGTGATATCAGGATAGATTTGTTTCTTAAACAGTTAAATCTTACATGTACTTCAGCCCAGAAAGCGTGATAGAAACAGGTTAGAAATCATTACAAGCATCAGATTTATTACTGTGCTTAATCCAATTAAGAATGAAGCATGGAGAAAGAAGCTAACTATTCCATTAGAAATACTAAATGTCCAAGCCTAGTTACTACTGGTAAATAAAAAATAACATACTGCATGTTTAAGCCTGTATGCTGTACAGTACATACAGCTGTAGAGTATACTGTAAGGGCTACAGTCACAATTCACAAGTGAGGGCATCGGTACCCTGCATTGTCACAAGCTGGGATCCCGGGAAGAGCTAATATAGCTGTGATGTATCAACAAGTGGCAATCTGGAACTCAGACTAGAAGGATCTGCCCACTGAGGGATGTTTTTTTCATGACAATAATGTCACCGTAGGAGGTGAGAGAGCACGTCTAGAAGCCAACTGTGTGTGTGCCTTGCCAGGCAGTAGCAGCACTCTATACGGTACAGTGGATGAAACCAGATGAAATATGCCGTTTGTAAAAATCAAATAGAAAACCTCAACTCCAAGAACCCTGGAATGCTGAAAATGAAACACTGTCTGGGGTGGTGACATCACTGATAAGTGTAATCCTGGATGAGCCGGAGACTTATGAAAATTCAGAAATATTGAACAGGGAGAGGAAAGTACCCATAAACCAAAAAACAGCTCCAGCCAGCACATGTAAGTATTGATTGCTCTGTCTATTTCATGGCATGCAAACTCTGAATTTTTTACTGAAACTACCTCCCTGGGAGCATTACTTGAAAACCTCTAATACCAAATGCCCCCTGCCTATCTGATATGGAATATTATATCATCAACATCAATAGGGTGGGAGATGCTTATTAAAATCAGCAGGGAATAACAGGGTTTCTTCTCGTTTCACCAGAGGGTAAATCAGGTTCATTTAATGGGTGTAAATGAGATTAGAAGTAGACCAGCTGCACATACTTCAGAGAGGCTTATCATAACATAAACAGAGGTGTTTATTCATAAAAGTGTAAATGCTATAATTTCTCATTGCTTTGCTCCACTTTCTAAGTAGTTTCACACATATATAGATGCTGATGTCAGAATAACCCATTAGATCATGTGCTGTGACTTTCTCCATGTACTAGGCCTTTAAATTTTACTCAATTAGTTTATTTTTACTGAAAAAGCTTGTCTGTAACTCACACTTCACTAAAACATAACTTCTGTTGACTAAAACATATCTCTCAGGAAAACATCCAGTTCTGATTTGAAAACCTGAAAACTGAAAATCTGTCAGTTGTCACAGCATTTTGTTCCAGTAGTTAGTTACACCCTTCCTTTAAAATCATACCCCTAATTTGAATTGTTTTGCTTCAGCTTTCTACTATAAGCTTTTCTTCATCTGCTATATTAAAACCCTTTTTCCTATTACACATTTTCTACCCCAAGAGATACTTACACAATGTTAGTCAGATTTTTCATACAAAAACTCATCTTCATCATAAACTAAGCAAATTCAATTCTTTAAATCTATGTGTACACTAAAACAAAATAAAACAAAATGTTCTCAGTCTCAACCCAAGCAGTTCTCAGTCTCTGATTAACCCAAGTAAACTAGCAATAATAAAAAACTTTATTATCTGCTTTGCTGTTCTTACTTGAGTTAGCTAACTCAGATTTGCCAACCCAAATTAAGAACACTCCTTTTTCTTTAATATTGTAAACGCACGTTAAAGGACTCTGGCAGAGTCCTTAGCTGTTCTTGCTTCCAACTACACTACTCTGAACTCCCTCTAACAGAGGCCAAAGAAGATGTGACTGCACCTTAGCATCCCCAGGGCACATCCCAGCCCAATGGCACCCATCAGCAATGTGAAATGCTGAACTGTAGTCTGGACTGGTTTAAGTGCAGGCAAATGGTCCATTCTCCCACTCCTGCCAAAGCAGCAGTGACATCCAGCAGAAGGACAGAGCAGACAAGTGGGAACAATAAAGTTTCAAATCACTGCAGTGAAATCCACCACTCTAACTACGGACTACCCGGGTGCCACACAGTCTTCACACAACCTCAGAAGTATGCTATGTATTTATTTCCACTGATTAAATGGTCTCATTCCCTCCAATTCATACTTTTTTCATCAGGGAGAAAATGAATTAATTAAAAGAGAGTTGAAGTACATACTTCTACAGAAACCAGGCATTTTAAAGAGAAGACTCTTGTTATAGCTCGAGGTTTCAGCTGAAGGAAAGGATCAAAATTAATGATGACCTCAATTAAATTTCTATAGTACCTCTGGGGAAACCTCAAGCCTTATGTTGAAATCCCTTTAATGTTAATGGGTATTACTTGTTCTCCCATCAAGGCTAAAGGAGATGCTTATGCCTCACGTTTCTGTGTTGGAGGACAGAATGCACCAAAATGACTGTGTGAGGAAGGGAACAAAAGGACAAAGAGGTCACGTTAGATGCAATGATATATGCTTTCCTGCTTTAGATATTTAAAGGCACGCCATGCAAGAAAGAGAAAAAGAGAAAGATGGAGTTTAGCAATACATGCTCAATGTTAACATACATTCCCGATCAGCAGAAAAGATATTTGAAGTGAAAGAGAAACTATGCTGAAAATTCAGTCAGTTAAGTCCTTATCATCTAATGAAGCAATTGTATGGACTACACACAATAGAAAATCTCACCTGACAGTTAATTGTATTAGTTTCAGTAGAGTTACTACAGGGACAGAGTCGGCCTATGTTGTTAGGTGACTCACAGCCACAGTTACAATGGATGACATGTTCAATTACTCCGCAGGGAGAGCAAAGAGAAATGTTATGTCACAGGATTCACATGGTCCAAGCTGAACCCTGTATATTCTACAATAATTAAAGGAATAAAACAGCTAAATACATCTTCATTATTTTAGATCATATATCCATCAAGATCCCTATAGATAATAGAATATCCTTCCTATTATTAATTTTCTTTACACTTGGAAACCAAAAAGAGCAGACTTGTTGTATTTCTGTAAACAAAACATCTTAGAAGCTCTTTCAGGACACTGAAGAAGATTTATTCCATTTGCTCCTAAAAAGCTTGTTTCTTTTCCCATGACAGAATCACAATTTCTCTTTCAGGCATTTCCACACACATTTTTGTTGTGGCCTTCATTCTTGGCCAGCTACTGCATCTCTTACAAATTCTTACGACTGCCTTCACTGACAAGGATTAGATAGTACCATTAACCTACAGTCAAGGGCACTGTGTCACTTACTAGACTTTTTTTTGAATCAGACACCTTTGATCTCAAGCAATACTTACCAGCTGACATGTCATCAAGAATGCAATGCATAGTAAAAAAAGGTCCACAGTGGAGAGTCTCCCTCAGCAAATACTGCCCAGAAAACCAGTTTACCCGGAGTAGTATAGGGTATGCAATCAAAAGGGGAGAGAGTCAGAAAAGGAGGAAGTCAATAGGACAACAATACAGTGCCAATTTTAAAGCATAAAATAAAACGGTTTGCAAAGGGAGATGTACAAACAAAATGTCCAAAATATATCAGTTTAGGTTAGAGCAAAACAAACAGGTTTTTACTGATTTTAGGGGATTTGAATGCCCAATTCTCTTTCCAGGAAGTGGAAATGGCATAGGTTCCTTTTGTGGCTTTGAAAATCTTTGTTGTCAATGATAAGGCATATTCCTTTATCATTCTTAAATGCAAACTGACCTAAAATTTGTCATTCAGTGGCACCTAGTTTATTTTTTTAATTTTCTTTGTGATTAGAAATGGGACTGGTAGTACATTTCCAAAATATATGTTGCCTGTTATTCTCTTCTTGTACACTTTTTCAAAGTCCATCTCCATTCATTGTTTAGGAGCAAGAAACCTCCCAGGTTCTAGAAAATGCCTTTTCTTTTCTCCAGTGATATTCCTGATATGTATGTCTGTGATCATTTCCTCTTCCCTTACTTGCAAGACTAGAAAAAATCTTGACAGTCTGCTTACATTTTTTAAAAAGGTGCCTGGTGCCATCACTACTTCCCCAGTTTTGCCACATAGAACTACCTCTTCTGAAGGCAAGATGCAAGTGGGTGTAAGGAAATCTGAGCTATGCTAAGTTCCTCAAACACTTTGCAGACTAAGAAGCTGGTCCCTGTCTCTCCTCTTAGCGTGCTGATTGTCTTTCTTCTTTCATTATCTCACAGTTGGGGATGAAGTTCAAGCACATGGGACAAGTAGCTATTGCTCTGTAAAGGAAAATTTATTTTTTTTTAATAGCAATGTAAAACTGCATGATGACTTTGCATTAAAAAAGAGAGGTTTAGGCTCCAAAATTATGTCTGCTAGATGATTTACAGTTGCCTGAGCAAACTTAACCTGACCATCTCATCTGTATACACAACCACACTACCTTTGAAAATAAGATCATCTACTGCCTTTTCCTCTAATTTTTTCTCAGGCATTCTCTGCATGCTCAGGACACCCAAGGGAGCTGAATTACGCTTTCTCTGGTAACATAAATGTTCCATTTCTACCCTTCATATTCTTGACTTTATAACTTCCAAGAATAATGATGCAAAAGAGCAAATAGTCCAGCCCCTCAACTTTACATACAGCCATGAAATATGAATATAGTAAGCTCTGTTTTGAAGTTCTGTCTTATCAAATGCGAGTTTGATCTACCACTCTGATTGGAACACCTGACACTTCCAGAGATAATGTGTATTAATATCCCAGAATAATGTAGTTGTTCAAGTGCCAACACTGTCATTTATCTTAAGTTTTTCTTCAGCTTTCCTGTTGTTCGAAGCCTATATATCATAAGTGTGTATGCAGACAGACAAATCATTTCTAATCTCCTCCCTTCATTTTAGGTTAAAGCAACTCTTCAGCCTCCTTGTTTATGGTATGCTGTCTATTTTGTCCTAGCAGGCTTTTTCTCACCTGTCCCTGTCTTAATCCATCTTTCTTGAACACAAATATTCCTGAATGTAGTATTTATGTACATACAAAGAGATAGCCAAGAGACAGCTAAAGGATTAGAAAGTTATACCAATACTGTATTGTCATCCCCTATAATACTAAGCACTGCTTTCTGAACAGCTAATGAGCTTCCTTCAACTCCCAACAAGAAGCTAAATGAATTATTAATCATAGATGGAAATGAAAAACTCTTGACAATGTTTAGAAAGGGGGAAAATAGAAGTCAATGTATGTATTTTCAAAAAGCTTTGTATGGTTTTGTTATCATGGATAGCAGCAACATGGGAGTTAGTTGAGCATCAGGTCTCAAATTACTGCACTTTAATAACAATTCTTGTTTTGTTCATGCAATATGTGATCATCATAGTGTACTCACAAAAGATTATGGAAAGAACACATAGATGGTCTGCCTCTTAGTTGCATAAGCTACTTGCATCAACAAATGGGACTGAACATTAAAAAGGTAAATATGGTACACAAGGCCTGGTTTCAAATCAAGTTGCTGTTGTCAAGCCGTTCATCTCAAGAAGGAGCAGATGGATCTGTTTGTTAACAGACTCTCCGATAATCATTAAAAGGGAGAATGGAGCCATTGCTGCAGTCAGTGAAAAATAACATGCATGCTGAAATAAAAAGTATTCTTGTTTTTTCACAGAATGTTTTGTAATGAAGGTTGGAATTAAAACTTCTGAAGTACATGAATCCTAAAACAGAAGTCCTAAAGGCAAGCAAAAATTGAAGAGAACAGCATAATGTATGCCAATGACTAAACAATGTAACCATTTCTCTGAAACTTCCTTCAGCTATAAACACACACTATTTCCAAAGCAGAATGAAATCTAGTTTTCTGCATTCCACCTTAAGATAAGCAGCAAAAATTAAAGATATTATGAAGCAGTGACTTTCACTAGAGACTACTCAATGTGATCAGTGATTATACAGAATCAAGTCCCATTCAAGCAGAACAGCTTCATGATAGGTCTATATAGTTGTGTAATTCTGATCACTTCCATCTGCCACACGGAAGGCACAATATATTAACATTTATCTATTCACCTAAACTTTTGGAACTGAACTGGAAAAGGCTTCCTCCAGAAACCCTGCAATTACACAAAGTTAGTTCCTTCTGCACAGAGATTTTTTGGGATGATAGGACTCATAGAGCAGTGAGTAACAGGTCATTCTCTAACTGGAGGACAGTGACAAGTGGAGATGTGGAGGACCACAGGGATCTATCCTGGGGCATGTCATGTTTAGTGTCTTTATCAATGATCTGGAGGAGATGATGGAGTACACTCTCATCAAGTTTACAAATGACACTGAATTGGGGGGTAATCAATATACTTAAGGTCAGGGCTGCCATTCAGTGAGACCCACATAGACTGGAGGAATGAGCCTCAAGGCCTCTTCAACAAGGTCAGATGCAAAAACCTTCATGTGGAAAGAAGCAACCCTCTTCAAGCCTTCTGATTGGAGAGTAGTCCTGCAGAAAAGGCCCCGGGGGTCCTGGCACACAGAGACCTTAATATGAGTCCACAGTGCGCCCTGGCAGGAAAATAGGGCAACAGCGTCCTGGGCTGTATTACCAAGAACACAGCCAGTAGATCAAGGGTCATATTTATTCCACTCTACTCTGCACTCATTAGATGGCATTATGTACTGTGTCTTGTTTGGATTCTCCTGTGCAAGAAAGACATTGATAAACAGGGGCAAGTTCACAGGGCCACTCAGCTGGTCAGGGACTGGAGCACTCAACCTGGGAGCAGAGGCTGCAGGATTGGACTTTTTCCAGTCTGGGGAAGAGTTGGCTTTGCGTCAGATCTACCAGCAGCCCCCCAGTGCTCACAGGGAGGTTATCAAGAAGATGGAGCCAGGTTCTTCATAGTGGTGCACAGTGGGAACATGACAGACAATAATTACAAATTGAAAAAAGAGAGGTTCAGACTGGATGTAAGAAGAATCTTTTGTCACCATGAGGACAGTCAAGCAACGGAGCACGTTGCCCAGAGAGGCTATGCAGTCCCCATCCTTGGAGATTTTCAACACCTGATTGGATAAAGCACTAAGCAACATGGTCTGAACTCACATATGGCCCTGCTTGGATGGAACTTGACATCTCTTCCAATCTGGAGTATCCTATGACCCTATCATCCTTTATAAACCACATGTTATTTCATATCTTCTTCCTGGAACTTTCCGCAAAGACACACAAGAGGAAAAATGTACATCACTTGCTGCCTCTTCCGTAAACCTGGTCTCCTCTCTCTCCTCCTACCACTTACTTTAAAAGACAAGATCTACAGATTAGAGCAATTAAGAAGAGAACAAAGAGGTACTGCAAAAATAGCCAGATCCCTGACTTGGAACTAGGGGCTGTGTATTTACAAATAACTAAAATCAGCTAAAGAACATTGTCTGTCTCTCAGACTAAGCACTGTGGTCTGGCTCCTATGCACATGCTTCTCTTCCAAGACAGAGTGGCTGCATCCAAACTGTCTACTGAAAAAATTCTACTGACTCACACTATATTCACGCATTATCTACAAGAATGCTAAATGGCATGGCCAAAAACCACACCAGGAATTGTGTTAACAACTAAGCGGGGCCTCAGGCTAGTGGTTAAGCTGGTGCCATAGCCCCATTCTATTTATTCACACAGACCTCTGCAATGGCATCATTCGCATATTTATCCACATAGACTATAATGGATTCAGCAATGAAGAAGGACAAGTGAAGCGCAGGCTAAAAAAAAAAAAAGAAAAGAGAAGTCTTAAGGGATGATCATGGCAGCATCACGTTTTTTTATTCACTGACAGCTTTTAATAATGTCATAAAACTATGGGAAGTATTACTTTTTTAAAATGGTTCATTCAGTTCATTTCACTATTATGATACATAAGTTTAGGGCCTGGAGAAAAAGTCTTACGAGGAGCAGCTGAGGGAGCTGGGGTTGTTTAGTCTGGAGAAGAGGATGCTGAGGCAAGACCTGATTGCCCTCTACAACTACCTGAAAGGAGGCTGTAGCGAGGTGGGGGTTGGTCTCTTCTCCCCAGTAACTAGCGATAGGACAAGAGGAAATGGTCTCAAGCAGCGCCAGGGGAGGTTCAGGCTGGACATTAGAAAGAACTTCACTGTTAGAGTCGTTAAGCATTGGAATGGGCTCCCCAGGGAGGTGGTGGAGTCACCATCCCTGGAGGTGTTCAAAAAACGTTTAGATGTGGCGCTTCAAGACATGGTTTAGTGGGTTTAGCGGGCATGGTGGCATTGGGTATACGGTTGGACTTCATGATCTTTGAGGTCTCTTCCAACCATAATGATTCTATGATTCTATGATTCCAAGTTTCTTCTTAAATTTGCACCTCTGGAATACTGTCATGGTCTATTTTCCTCCCCTGTTACACTCTGCATCATGCCCAGTGAAATAATCTCAGAAATTTTTCCATCACATATCCATCAGTACTCAGTTGCCACTAGACCAGTAATCCCATTTCCTGTTATCCTGCATTATGTGAGTCTTGCTTCATATAAGTCAATATATCCTTGCAGCAGTCAGACCATTTTACAGACCCTTTCACACCAAACGTGCATAAGTATCAACTATGTCCCCTCATTTCACCTTAATGGGGTGTCAATGAAAACACAACATGCAACTGGAATCAAAGAACTTTGACCAGCTCCTGAGGACCTTTTAAAGCAAATGTATTTGGCAGCAGTTTTCAACGGTATAATCCTTTAACAAATACTTTAGCATCAGCCACTAACCTTTCAAGCTCCACATGACAGGTGTTTTTCAGGCAAACCTGGTGTGCTGGTATAGCAGAAACAGGGATGGTGAGGTGCTGTTAGGGAATGCGTGACTTTATGCTGCTCATTCTGAAAGGTCAGACTGGAATGCAGAAGAAGCAACAACTAAATATTATTGCCCTTCATTATACACAGAATCTAAATAAGCACAAGGAAAATAATAAAATGCACTGGATGCGGAATTACTCAGGAAGGGTCCAGTTGTCACATACCCACACAGTAGGTCCTCAAGTGTCTCAGAAGAGTGAGGTACCTTGCTGGTGGGGGATCACCGTTCACTACATGTATCAGGATCATCTGCTGAAAACCTCTAACATCCATTTCATGACAGTGTGTCATGCTTAGAGGAGCTTGGCTCGTCAGAAAGCATTAAGGGGAAATAAACTGAGCTAAGAAAAGAGCTGTCCCAGCCTACTACTGCACTGATAAAGAGAACTGCATGAAGGCTCAGAGAGGTCTAACTAGTTCCTCAGCAGCTGAGCTATATACCCTCACTTTGCTAGAGAATACATGGAAGTGTTATTATCATTCCCAAAAGATTATTATTCATGTATTGATATTAATTTACCAGAGATTTCTCTTTAACAGATGCTCATCACCAAGGCATGATGAAGCTCAGCACTGAACAGAGACCTTTGCAAAACCACGGCCACATAATAGGCCTAGAAACTTACATGCCTGTATCTCCTGGTACTAACTAATGTGCCGGGGACAGCCTGTGCTGGTAAATCACTGTGGTCTCTTACTCCAGTATCAGCAATTTAATGGGTTCTACTTAGCATTTCTGCTAGGGAATGGAGTAAACTTTTTGCTAAGTCTCCACACTTAGCATGGTGTATTTCACAGGCCCAGGCTTGTACCACTCTCTGGACCTTTTGTTTTTTTGACTGAAGGAGTAATTACTGACAGACTACGGAGACAGCCTATTTGATTTGGGCAGAACCGTCAGAGCGACGACTGCACTGCATTTTATAGACAAGGAATTATAACAATACCCTATACCAACAGAGCACATCCAGCATGTCTGTAGCTGTGCCAAGAAAGCTATGCTTTGTATCACAACACAAGCCCCACTTATCTGTGAAATTAACTCATTTCTGTTGTTGTAACAACATTTACAATAGCAGTTCCAGTTGGCCTCAGAGATTACACAATTTCAGAGTCTTAGCTGACATGGTCATGCCAGTAGATGTATTTACTGGCGACATATTCTGAGATACATAGACTCTTACCTAGAATAGAAAGATAAATGGTAGTGCAATGGACGGTAATCCAGACAAGAAAACAATGAAGAGAAATTTAGAGAATAAATTTCCTAACACAGCAACTCAGACAATGCTCATTGAGGTTCCAGTTCTGCCAGGTGTTGGACTCTTCTTTGGAGACCTGAGTCTTATATCTCTCTTAAGTTATGGGAGTCAAGGGATCCAACACCTTAAAGTATTAAACCTACATATTCAGAAATCTCACTTCAGATGAAATTATGTCATTATCATTACATTTATTTTCTTGGCTAACTTACCATGAATTTCCCTTCCATAAGCACTTGAGTAACTGTTCTGGAGAGGGAACACTTTCCTAAAAGCATGAACACAAAGCTGTTCATATGCTGGTTTTAACATAAATAATAAACAGGTTAAGCATTGAAGTACAGGTGGGATCAAAACAATACAATGATAGGCTATCAAAATAGTCACAGCCTTCCAAAGCTGCCTCCTAGATTGGAATATAGAAGCTGAAAGAATGAATAAATCTAAGTCAGTTTAATCATTGTTCAGTGCTCTAATCCAAACAGAAGATCCATACTTATAAGAGAATTAGTCTTCATGATGAAAATTTACAGTAGCCAGGAAGTTTTTTCATGTATGAGGAGGGATCAGTTCAGCTGAAAGCAAATATTTTATGTGCAGATAATAATGGTGTAGAAGTCAAAATCAGGCCAGATGGAAAACGAAAGGCTAAAACTAAGGAATGCCATCCTTATTAAAAGGTTAGTGAGAAAATGTCCAATGCCTTTGATGTCTTCAGGACTGGCATGCTTCACAGATATTTGGGCAGATATGTCTTAAAATCAAAGAAATTATAGAGGAGAAAAACACGCTGACTGTATTACCTTGATGAGCAAAATATATGAAGATTTCTATTTGAATGGACTCTACTCTGTAAGACCAAAAAAACAGCTCTATAAATATCCATAAAACAACTATGAAAAAAAAAAGGAAAAATCATGTTTGCAATTCCTAAATACTACACAAAACAGGGGAATTCAGTTTTATGCCTCTTCAGTTTTTATGAGTCTTTTCATCTCTCCATTGCCCCTTATTTGTCCATAACCTAGAAAACCTGTATTGAAGTGGTCTGAAGGAGCTGTCTTCAGTTGCATTAGATGAACAGAAGGTAACAAGTATCTATTGAAATTGGATCACATCATCCTCATTTGAAAGCTTTGTTTGATAAGTTGACTTTTTTTGATAAGTTAACTCATCAGAGATTGTGCAGATCTAGCAATTAATCAGTAATTATGCAGGAAGTCAAATGCCTGCCAAGTCCAGAGATATTAGATTAGATAATTATTAATTTAGCAGGAAAACAGAGTGATTAATACAATAACTAAGGAAGACAGGGGAACAGAAATTATTAAAATTGATGTAAGAAGTAGTGGTGAAATAAGATATATAGGGCTAGAAGATTACCAACAGAATTCTCAGAGTATCACTTCTATTTTCATATTTTCACTAATGAACCTGGTACAAAAAGGGATAAGAGAGAAATGTGCCAATGAAATTTGGTGACAATGTGTTAGGAAAACTTTGCGTATGCAAAAAGACACCAGAATGGCCTAAAGGAAGAACTGAATGATATTGAGCACTGGAGCAGTAAATATGGGATGAAATGTAATAGGAAAACATGCAAGGTTATACAGTTCAAGGCTAATAAGAATTATTATTCATTAGAAGCTGGTATATCCTGTATTTGAAACTACATAAGAAAGAAAAAGACCCGAGTATATCATGTAATCATTAGCAACTGTGAGACAGCGGCGTTATTTGGATATGACAACAGACAAATGTGGAATGTGTAAGAGAGGCATTTCCAAGAGAGAACTGGGGAAAAAATTGAGAATTGCACTACTGTGGCAGGATCAATGACACTCTACCATTCATGGTCAAACCACTAATCAGGTTCAGGGAAGGGGCAGCAGAAAGATCAGGGGCAGAGAGAGGCTTTTTACCTCTAAGGAGTGAGCTGACAGCACAACTTCCTAATGGAGGAAGTAGGATTAAACAAAATCTCTTCAATTCAGATACAATTAGATTATATTATTGCTGAAGTGGCAGAGGACTGGATTTAATGACTTGGAGATGCATACCATTCCTGTGTTCCTAACCACTTTGGCGACAGCATTATCTATGGTTAAAGTTCAAGTATAAAAATCTACCACAATAGCTGTGTAGACTTGTAGTAGAATATTCCAGAGCTTGCCACCATATGGGCTTGTGTGGTTGGAGACTGGATTGAAATGGGGAGCTGTTGAGCTGAAGAAAGGGAATAGACAATATCAGAATAGTGTTTTATATTTCTGTATACCTGCAGAGATAAACGGAATTGCATTTTACTGATTATCTGACTGTAGGTTGTCAAACGTATTCTCCTGAGAAGCCCATCTGCTATGTTATTCTTACGTTCTTCTGCAGGGGGATTCAAAATACAAAGTCACTATTGCATGGACACCAATTCACACGACAAAATAAAACAGCAGCTCTCTAGTAAGTATTGAATACTTTGGTGATTTCAACACACATCTAGTGTTGAACCCTCTAGGTTAGCTGGTGGAACAACAGTGAATGTCTGATAGAATCAGGAAGCTGGGGACCTTTTTTCAGTTTTCCTGGTAAGAATTTTGGAGGAAAATACACTGGAAAATCACATTTCTCTCTTCTTTGGGAATGATTTTATGTGTATCAGGTCTATAGTGGTAATGGGTTCTTTGCAAGAGCCAGCCTCGCAAACAGATTAAAAAAGATTATGTGTTTCAAAATTATTTGAGGAAAAACATTGTTTAGTAGATTTTAAAAAGCTATTGTTTGATTACAAATGTGAATATCCCTGTGTGAGAGTCGGTCTGAAGTTGGCTCGGAAGAACAGTAATGTCTCAACATCGTCAATAGATTCTTGGAGATGATACAAGGACACCAACACCCGAAGAGGGAGGAATGCATGGTACGGAGAGCAGTGTATTGTTCTCCACTACCTGGGACTGAAAGTAACGGCTGAGATAAAACCACATAGCTGCTGTCAAATAAGATGGATCTCACCTGCTGCCTTAGCAACTGGCAAGAAGACTTGGACCTTCGGTGAACTTTCCTAATTATAATATGAAAAACACACCTCCTAGCCGAAGGCTACCCGCCTCCAAGGCAACCCCCGCCTAAGAAACTCCCAAGGCAAACCACGCCTAAGACACTCCTCCTTGAGGATGCGCACAAATCTTGTTCAGGGAGGAGGAGGGAAGGCGGAGGTTGGCAGTGGTCCATGGGACAGAAAAGGGGGCAAGGTGTGTTGCTCAGCATATAAGATGCTCCTTAACAACCAAAGTTTGGAAGCTTTCCCCACCGGAGATCACGACGATCGGAAGGACCGACGAGACGCTGCCGGACCTGGGACCATAGGGATGCCTTGGACCCGTGGTGGTAGCTATAATTCTCTCCCTCTCTCCTTTTACTTTACCTTTTCTTTCCCTCTTCACTTCTTTTACCTATTGCACGCTGCTTTACGGGCAACATAATAAAGTTACACTGATTGATTGAAACAAAACCCCTTTGGCATTTTTGCCTTTGTTTTTGCACTTCAAGACCGGAGTTTAACGAACCATCACGAGTCCACTGAGTGGACCGTGACACCCTGTAACATGCTTAAAGTTTTCCAGCACCTGGAACTCCAGTTTGAATCTACAGAAGGGTCTAGCTGAAGAACTAATGGCAGAAGAACACAGGGCATGCTATGTCTACGTGAAAAACTTAACATCTTTATCAATTTACCTTCATAAATAAAGGTCTTTATGTCACCTGAAGCTTTATTTTCAGCATTTAAACTCTGTCACTCTTGGAATATTAGGCCAGTGACCTAGACCACAGTTCTGACTCTCCAGGTTGACACAGAAGACTTAAGATTAGATTGTGAGCCACACCATCTTAACAGAGTATGTTGTAATACAAAAAGTAAGCCTGAAAGTCTGTGTATCCGCATAGAGAATTTTGTGTTGATCATCAGGAAGAGATTGATGGTCAAGAAATCCTGCTGGATTCTTAACATATTTCTTAACAGGATGCTAGCACAAACTCAAATTAGGTCACCAGAATAAGATACTAAACTTTAGTAAGAGAAAAGATACTCCTTTCTGTCACGTAGGTCTCCTGAGTGAAGACGAAAGGCCATAAATGAATGAGGGGAGAAAAACTGTGCTTTAAGTTTGAATGCTAAATTTTAAAGTTTTATGATCAAGGAATTTTTTTTCCTTTATCTTATTTTTGTAAAACTTCCATCAGGAGTTAATTTAGGTAAAGAACAAACTTGTAAAAATATTGCACTTTTCACTATGCTTAATTTTTCAACCTTTCCAGGTTTGTTAATTCAGATCTAGGCAAAACTGATTGAATGTTTTTGGTGATGAGTCCCTGCAAGACTGAGAAATGAATGTTTTTGGTTTGGTCTTTTTTGCTCACTGACCTTCTGGGGGCAATTATGGAATTTTTGGATCTCACCCAGGATTTTTGTCTAGTGAAATCTAGTAGGTTATATAACTACTGAAGATTTTAAGTGCCTTCATTCTAAACAGGCAGCTTCAACACTGAAAAACTGTCTCACATGAAGGGAGACAATTTTTCAATTTTGTATTTACTAGTCTCCCAAACCATTTCCATGTGATTAAAATTACTAAGAAAACTACGGTAATACAATCATGGCATAATTGCAGTCAAATTTCATGTTGGAAGAGACACTTTCTTCATTAGACAGAACACAAATAGATTTTAGGGTCAATTGTGGGGTTTTTTGTTATACTGTTGGCCACAAAACTCTTTTTTTTTTTCCCAAACACACAACACTCCAATCTATGCTCTGAGTGTTCTCATTTTCTTTTCCTGTTCTGATTAATGCTCTTATATTTATTAGACAGGAAATTAATGAAATGTGAATATGAAAGAAGTCTACAAGTCCATGAACAGTGTAGAGAAAATGAACAGGGAACAACCTTTCACTCTTCACCATAAGACAAGCTACAGAGCACTCAAGGACAACAAATAAATGGAAATGGGTTTTTATCACCCAACACCCACACTTCATAATGAACCTCACTGCCACAGAACTTTGTGGAAGATGAATATTGACATGCATTCTAAAAAAGGTAGGAAAACTTCACAAATACTATGACTACCGGTGGCTATTCAAAAGAATAGCCATCTCTCTCTGCTCACCAGAAATTGTTAGACCAGAAGAAGAGCCAATACACACTTGTCTTGCTCCTCATATTTTTCCCCTAAGTATCCATTACTTACCATATCCAGGGACAAGATACTAGGCTTTTAGAGTTTTTAGAGGCGTGAATGCACAAGTTGCTACTTTTTTTTTACAAAATAGATGTTAAGGTAAATGTTAAAAATGGAAATGTGAGAACTGATTTTCATACCTCAGAATAACTAGTTTGCAGGAATCGGAAACCAATTTAATAAAAATTTAGGAAATATTTTTACCGGCAGGAAATCACCTGTCCAAGAACTACTTTATAGAAACAACCCTCATGTCCAACTACTTTTACATTAAAAACAAATGTTCTGTGGTATTGAAAGCATTTCATTACACAGCTCATACACCTTATCTAGAGGTAATTTCTAACAGATTCCCACTTGCTCTGAAACAATAAGTTTCTAGGCACTCACTTGCTTACCTCAAGAGGAATTTCATAAGTGAACTAAAATCAGTTCAAACAAAATTAATTTTTTCATCACTTTACACCCCAGCAAACTGATACAGACTAACTGTGATAAAGTTTAATGTAGACTATTTACAATGTGTTGCACCTCTTTTCACATTTATGTACAATGTATCAATATCTCTTTTTTAAGGAAAAAAAAAATGTAGTTGAAGATCCAAAGTTTCTAAACTATTTCTTTCCTCAATAAGATACACACTAGAAAAAACGTAAGAACTGGCATAATGTGGCATTTAGTGCTCATCTCTGGTATTTCTAAAAACAAACAGGCTACTTCAGCAGCCAAGTGCATATCATTTCCAAAAATATGTATGTGTAATCTAGTATTAATAACCGTAAAATGTTGAAGGACGAATTATAGCTGCCCTACTGCAGTTTTGCTATGATTTGAAAGGCTAGTACAAAGCTCTAGAAGTTTCTTGTGAAATTGCGTACCACAATATGCTTCCTGCATTTCTTCAGCACAGAGGGCTTTGGCCAAGCATACTGAAAGGAAAACAAATCTGGCCTAAGCTCTCTTCACACAAAAGTAAGTAGTAATTGAGAGAGAGCGAGCTGCACAATCACAAACTACTGCTATTCAGAAGTTATTTTAACACCTCAAAATGCATCCCTTGCAGGATCTAGTATCTTATTTTACACAAGGAAATCATTTCCTATCTATTGCTAACTCAAAAATGAGAGCCACTGGGCTTAAATAGCTCATGAAGTCAAAAGAAATTGTTTTTAGAACAACCTCAGAAACAGTGAGTTATGCTCAAGTAGAAAGCATTTTGTGTTCCTGCCCCAAATATTATTAACAGAAGTGTTTCTATCAATAATCATTTGGTAATATTTTATGCCTGCACTTATGTTGTTCAAATAGTATACGTGCTATGTAATTTCACAGTCAAAAAAGGCAAAAATATAGGCCATTTTTTCTTAAGGGATATCTGACCTATCATCAGAAATCTATATTGCAGAGTGTATCTGGAAGTGCTCAGTACCCAGCCATTCCCATTAGAGCTGATGTTTTTAGAAGATATTGAAAATCAAGGTTGATGACTCAAGTACATAAATATGGATTAAGGAGCATGGCTTTGACCCCTAGTGGGAGGTTATCTTTGCAGTCAGAAAACCGAAAACATTTTTTATTTGTTTCTCTTTTTTTCCACAACCAAACTTAGATTCTGCCTGAAACTTGCAGCGAATTACTTCAGGGTTCATCTTGCAGTCAATACAGTCACAGCTGGGAGCCATTCATTCAAACTATAGTTAACATTCAGTTGATGCTAAAAGGGGTCTAAAACAAAAAGGTTGGCTCTAGATCTGGATTCAATGTTTTAAAGAGACATCTTGGACTGGATTTACGCAGACAGGCAATCCTGGTAGCACAACTACATCATGAAATGGAATGCAGTACAGCGATCCCTGAACTAGCAGAGATCCAAGACACAAGTTCATGAAGGAGAGAGCACAGCGCAGAATTATCTCAAGCAGCAGAGTTATTTGCATTATGAGCTTTGCACGCTGGCAGGAGCAGAGTTGTCACACCAAGACACTCAGCATTTCTCTATCCAGAATTAAGAGCCAATTTTTCACCCACAAATGTAAACGTGTTTGAAGTCAAACAGAAAATTGCAGTGCAGGTGTCTCTTGCCAGTGTTATACCCCCAAATTTCTAAACCACTCTATTTCTACTGCCTGGTGTTTTTAAAGCATCCCTTCCACCCCTAAAAATCTGTGCAGAGCTGCAGCACAAACCAACAGCCTAGAGGCCCCTCTACAACATTTAACTAGACTTGGAACAGCTACCTCATCAAAAGAAGTCTGAACTTTTCAGCATGCTTCATACCTATCAGCCTCATCAAAGGTGTGGAATTGTGACACTGTTTAGGAAGCAAAGGATATCACCTGCACAAAACACAGCCAGAAGCTAGAGAAATGAATGGTGAACTAAAAGAGACAGTGCTCACAAGGAAGAAACAGAAAGTTTGGGTCTCTAGGCCATGGACTACTGAAAAAAGTAGACATGCTTTGGAAGATTAACTCCCAGAGGGGCAACCCTGTCTGAGGGTTCCCACATACACGAAGGTGCCCAACTCTGATTCATTAGTCAGACAATCAGACGAATAACACATCCTGGGTTACCAGATTTTGCCAATCCCCCCTTCTATTAGTGGTTCCTATTGGTGTCACACTGTGGTATCTAGCTCTGCCCACGTACTGTATGAGGACTTCGCATGTCTAATTCACAGCCATGGATTTGGTGGCTTAAGGGCATACCTGCTCCACACAGTGAAGATGATCCACTGATCCCAGCGCTATCTCCAAAGAGACTGGCATGTCTCAGAGGGCAAGGAAGCACAGTGCAATCTTTTCCCAGGTCCCAGAAAGAGCAGTCACAATAGCACTGAGTTAACATCATCCAAGCTAACAGACTTTGCCTCTTGGCATGTATCATAAGCTCAAATGTAGCATGAGGCTGATATAGCTGAATAGTGTCCAGTTGCTGTACTGTTGGTCACAGTTACAACATGTACTTCAGCACTTCACATTCCTCCAAGTTGCCCAATTCAACTGGCCATGTTTGCAATGAAGAGATGTTTGGTTTCCCCTTTCTCCTTCCCAGCAGCTTAACAAAAGACAGTTAACTACACAGAGGCAGCCAGAAAGAGAAGCTGGAGAGCAAAAACAGGGAGGTGGAACAAAGAAACAGAGCGGAATATCTTAAACAGGCTTTGTAATTAAAGAAAATAGGGGTTTTAGTGACATCATAAAATCACTGAAAGCCCTTGTATTGGCCACAGAGGACCTTCAAACAGACTGTGCCTGAAGAGCTTTGAAGTCAAGCTCTCAGCACTTCTCAACATTCAAATCTGCAGTTAATTTCTATATCAATGTTTGTAAAAAAAATGATGTGGCAAAGCCTCCACCATCTCCATGTCAATTCTAATGAAATGAAGATTGGCACAGTTATCACATAAATCCATAAACAGAGGCAAATTATGTATAAACAGCACAACTAAAGGTTGATTGAAATGTTAAAGATCAGGAGTGGTAATATGTAATTAGTCATGACTGAATCACTTAAGACTAACGGTTAGTGCATAGAATCTCAGAGGAATGGGCTGTAATTTTGCAGTTCATTGGTATTTATCTCACTAAATAGTTACCTGAATTTCAGTTTTGACCAAGAGGTTTTACCAATAGTTACTGTTTCTGCCGTAACACTGTTCATTTCAAGCATTGTGTTTGGTCCAAAACCTCAAAATAACTGCCTCTCTTTCAGGTAATGAAACTGAGAGTTCAGATTAAAGTGTATCTTCTGGAGTCCTTGAAATGCATCTAGTATCTAATTATGTATAAATGACCATCAATTATGGCAGTTCTATATAAGCTTTTAGCATTTGTAATGTTATGGAACTTCACTTAGTAAAATTTCAATATGTAATGGTTTTCTTTAGTTAAAGATGTTTAATTTTCTAATCTTCATGTGTTACTGCATCAGTTGAGGAAATTAAAGAAAAAAAAAGTGAAATGGCAGAGCTCTCTAGGATCTTGTTTGTTTGTTTTAATAAAGGTAGCTTTAATATTCTTTATATCTTTATTTCCTAAGCACAATTTCAGTTCCTGATAAAACCTGGGAAACATTTGTAGTTAATGAAAAGGAAAAGTAACATTTGAAAGAGCAAAGAGAAATGGGAATTAAGACAATGATTTTACATAGCGACTCATTATTTGGAGTACTGTAATTTTTTTAATTCCCAACGTAAAACATTCAGACTGTAAAAATGAGGTGGCTTAGGCATCACAACAGATATTCCCAAAAACTGCAGCAAAAAAATGACCTTGTATTATTAGTTCCAAGTGACACCCATGATAAAAAACAAATATAAAGAATGAAAACTCTAATAGAGGAAGAAAAATGTACAGATGCAGTAGAAAACAACAGACAACTTTGGACAATCAGGTAATATTTTCTTAGGAGCATAAAAGATATTTTCCTGAAAAAAATGGTTCTTCTATCTCGGATTTTGCATAACACGTTTATTTTAAAGCTTGCAGTGTAAGCTGCTAAACAGGATATTTATCTTAGAATATTATTGTATACGCTCTCTTTTTTGCTATGTGATCAGACTTTACAAAAACAATCCAAACCAAAAAAAGTTGCACTATGCACATCCAACATACATTAACAGTCATTATTATATATATCATATACAGAGGAATAGCTACATTCTATGCCTGAAGTGCTGAAAGAACATGGAACCATTTACACATCTGGAAACTCACAAGCTATTCCCTTTGTAGCTCATGGAAGGAAGCAGCCAATTAATCTAATCAGACTGGATAAACTTATTAATTTATTTTTTCTGGTACTCCTATAAACACTGAAATACTATTTTAGCATCCATTAAGACAGAAAAGGGAAATTTCCATTTTTTATTGCATTCGTAGTAAGGTAACTGCAGAATTTGTTTTATATTCTAAAGACAGTCTTAGCAACCCAAAGGAATAAAATACGTGTTCCTCCAGAAAACATTACCTTAGATTCTGCAGAACTGCATGGTCTATGGGAGAAATCCACATTGCCCTCAGCACGGAAGATCAGTTTCCACCACTGGTCTCATGAAGCTCCAGTTGGACCCACTGAACTTCCTCACTTGAAGTAGGGTCTTCCAGCTCTGAAGTTTAATACAGGATATTTAACAGCTGAAGAGCTTTAGTATTTTAGTATTTCATCTCAAGCATTTAATTACAGAACTTCCTTTTGATGGAAGTGTCCTGTTGACATGTTTTATTTTCAGAACACTTTCATTCCTCGGTTTTCCATATTCAGAACAACTGTGAGGAAGAAATGCTTAAAATCAACTAAGAACAGCACCAGAAATGCCCGTTTTCCCTTCACATAGAAGGAATATAACAATCTGAATTGCATTTTTCTGCTTAAATTACATACATGGCTCAAATTCAAAGTGTGGATCTATCCTATATTCAAGGGAATGCAGGAATAGCCATGCTCGTGGTGTGCTTCCTCGCACACCCACCCTCCAGCTCATATAGATGCTTTTTCACAGCTGACAAGAGGTCTGCGTGTGGGGGCTCCTCATGGTCTGGGTGGGCTTTCAGGAACAGACCTGAGGCTTCACTGACTGCAAGAAAAACAGATCTGGTCCCAAGAAGTGCCTCTGAAAGGCCAGGTAGGTCCCACTTGTGGTCCCTCAAAGCAAAGTGTTTTGAAGAATCGTGCCCAACAGAGAGAGGGACTCTCTAATGACAAGGCTAGTTCTTCTAGTTACTCTCAGAAAACACCTCCTCAAGGATTTTTGTCTTCATTTTTGTCCTCTTCACACACCCTTTTCCAACATACTGTTGAACCTGATTTCTTTCTCCTTATCAAAAGCTCTTTTTTTCAAGTAACTACACAAATCTGAACAGTTCTCAGTGCTGGTCTATGTCTGTAGCTACTTCTTCTAAATGATTCTGTTCACAGTTACATCCATAATTCAATAAGAAAACTAATCCCATTTCACAGTAAAGTTGCATGTTTAAGAGATTGCACAATGTTGGCTCAAAGGCCAACAGTAAAAAGGTATGTTTACTCATGTCCCAGTCTTCTCAATTGTTTTACGCTATTTTAAAAGCATATACATAAAAAAACTTACAGATTCATATTCAAGGCTGCTGGATGGTGACTAGAACATACTTTTTTTGTTGCCTGACATTCCCATAGTCTTTGAAACATACAGCTATTCATTGGATCTTGGGACTGGATTTTGTTGTTCACTACTGTTCACTGTTTATATAAATGTCTTTCCAACATATTGTCCATCCTTATTTTTTATCTGCTTCAGACTGCTACGCTTCTGCTACACCTATAAAAAACAAAACCAGAGATAAAGTCAATGTTTTTCTTCAGTATGCATGGCATCTCAGAAAATGAATTGTAGCACTGCGCATTATTAGATGTGCAGGTAATGATGTATTCCCCCTGCCAAACTCTTCACAGATAATAAAAATTACATGCTTGTTGCAGACACACTAATTATGTGCAGTTATGGACAAAAAAAATTGAACCCCTTCCTGAGGTGCAGATTAGTTTGTATTGAATGCTGCCTTTGGCAAGGAGTTTGTGAATTTTATTTTAATTTTCTTAGCAGCAAATTAGAAATAGATTTGAAAACTATTAAATTTGAAATACAGCCAGTGAAGCTGATGAATTAAATTGATAGTGGAGTTTCTCCACCATCTATTCCTGACTCAAAGGAAGGAAATTATTTCTTTGGCTCACGTAACGTGAGTTCAGTGTTTCATATAACAAGAGTATCTAGAGATGACAGACAAGACCAGGGCTGTGTCAGCTGCTGCAGAAACATACGTAACTACAGTTTCTTTTCAACAGCTCAATAAAAAGTGACTTTGTATATACTATTTCCTTTACTATTAATAGCAAAGAAACATCCGGGGGTGGGGGGAAGACACGGCTAGAACAGGATAGGCCTCTGTCAAGCTGAAATTTCTAAATAAACCCTAAGAAATGTAGGCGTGGGGTTACAGGTTGTGAGCCAACTTCTGCCTGGCCTCGGCATCACAGAGGTCGTTTTACCATCGAACACTCTAGGCAGCCCACTGCCTGAAAAAGTCCAAGTTTCCAGGCTTCCACTCTGTTGTGCCAGATTTATTCAGCTGACAAAAGATACATGTCTCTAATTGGTTTGGCCTAGATTTGGGATGTGGCATGGCACTGACAAAAAATCAGTTATAATCTGCAGAAAAATCTTTTTCAAGCTGTAAAAAAAGTTTAGAAAACAGATCACACCACTAGGAACTCCCCTGCTCCCCTACTGTACGTCTCAAATACACATAGCTTAATTAGGAGAAAAAAATGCATGGACCTCTAGTTCAAGGGAATGTCCTCTCCAAGTGTACCTATAAGTAGCTGTAGCTACAAGAACCAGAAAACAAAAGCAGAAGCAACATTAGAAGATGAAAAAATAACCTTAATTGTCATTTATCCGGTGCTGGAAGATTCGTACCTCACATGAAAAAGAGGAACGCCTTGCATTCACCCAAATTCATCGAGGAAAGTTTCTGGCCTTTCCTTTGTGTCAAGGCAGCAGCTTGGAGCCCTACTCCACGAGCGAGGCCTGTGTCCTCATCCCTGCACAGCAGGCAAACACAAAGTCAGCCCTTGCCTGGGTTGTCTGCAGCATTCCCAAACTCTGTCACTTCTGTACATCTCTACATGACAGAGCAGCACTCCCCACCTTTCTTCTGGCAAAAGATGTTTTGCAGATGGTTCAAGACACAGCACGTGGAATCCACAATCCACAAAAAGGGCACTAGACCTCCAGCCAGGTAAGGAGAGGCAGTGGATGGAGCAGAACAGAAGAGGGGACAACGCCGAAGTTTCAGTTTCATCTGGAGATGTTCTAAGTTACTGAAGACCTAACAGGTAACTCTGGGGCCCAGTGAGATACCATGCAGCCTTAGCAGCTTGTGTTCAGAAGCAAAATAGACACTGAGCTAAGATACCTTCTCCGTCTACATCCAGGTAGTAGCCAGGATAGACTACTTAGGCTGCACTAGTTTCTGTCTCTGAATCTGAGTCCCCACAAACTTCCCATTCTGCAGCTAGAGGTGCAGAGAAAGCTCAGAACCATCTGCACTTCCGACACTGGCTCATCCTCTGTTTAATGACCTCCCCTCTAAAAAGTAAAGGCCAACTTTAGGAAAACAGTTTGTAGTTCTAGGTACAGCAATATGAAGCAAGATCTTGTTTTCATTCTTTCTGTTTTCAATAGAGCTGGAGCAGTCAGCAGAGAGAACAACATTCGTCCTGGTGCTCACCCACTCCATTTAACGAAAAAGAAACATCTGTCGCTCCTTTCTTTGTCTTGTGCATTTATGCAGGTTGATTGTTTTACTCTTTCAGTTACTACAATTTCCTTCCCGCCATAAAAACCATTGCTGGCAATGCCTGTGAGGCAGATCAGTTATTCTGGGCAGAAAGATTTGATTTGCAATTCCCATTATCATAGACAAAACAACAACAAAACTCTTAAAGATATATTCATTGTTAATTATACTTATTCTATAAATAGATTGCCATTTAGCACATGTCATTTAGATTACAAGAAAAAACAATGAGAAAGCACTACACAGTCAACAAATTAAAATATACTTCAGGGTACGTTACTGTAAACCACCTTCATCTATTGGAAGAGCCTTAGAGGAACTGGTTGTCCACAATCCAGTCAACTTCCAAACACAAAATAAACTGAGATACAGCAAAGTACTCCTGGGGGAGAGCACAATCACTGTTGTCTAAGACACCTTTCCTCCCTCCTGCTCTGAACTCCCTTGTTGCTTTGAACTTTTTTCTTTACAGCATAAGGGGAAGTTTCCATTATGTGGAAGGGACAATGACATGATTATAGTGGAAGCACTTTCAAACACACAAGGAAAAACATGTTAAAAAAATAAAAACAAAGAGCAACTTCTTCTGTATTCCTTACTTCAGTTGGCTTAACAGTATGTTCAAAATCTGTAGCCAAAACTACTTTTTGTTAACTGACTGTATCTCTGCAAACCTCCCCTGGGCCAAATACAAGAAAAGTGCTACAAAAGTATTAATATAGCCAACACAATAAAAGTCAATATTCAAGTATATTTTAAGAAACCTGGTTTGGATAAATATTTTTCCTGTCTTTGCCTGTTGGTACATAAGTGAAAACTGTCCAAGCTTACCCAGGCAAAGAATTTATAAGAAGTTATATTGAGCAATATATTTTCTAGCTAATCATTTGGTCCAGTTTTGCCTTTTAGGCATCTGAGTTGCCCAGTGTCACCTTGAATTTAATAAGTTACCTATATAGCACTCATTTGGTCAGATATCCTTCCCTCCCAGCCTTCTTTGTTTACTTGTAACACAAGATAACTACCCTTATCAGAAAGGTACTAATGAGAACAAATATTAACTTAATTCTCTTTAAAACTGGAAGAGAATAAATCAAAAGAGATTTGCAGCATGACCCTGCAAAGTAAGATTTCAGAGATGAATGGGGAGTAAAAAACTGGTAATAAATGAGATGCATTTACAAACCTCTTAAAAGACCGTTAGAGCTAAGTAAGCCAGGGGATATAGTTTCGTTTCCACACCATTCTGAGGCAAGATGAGAAAGTCCACATAAAAGAGCTGTAGCAAGTTCCCATGGTTTGCCACATATTTATGAACTACTGAGAAAGTAGATGATAAAAGGGATTCATTCCTGATTTACATATTCTACTAATAAAGTGGCAAGTTCTTATGGAACAAACACAACAGCTGCAAATTATGTAATTACGTATCTGTATGCAAATTTGCAGACATCTCATAAATGCTGGAATACTATTTGCAATGCTAATTATGTGCCTTTTATTGCCTCTGCATAATTCCTACATGTGATCCTGTGCCAGATGTCATTGTAGCTTGCAAAACCTTTATTGTCAGGTTAGCTGAGGTAGCACACATTAACACTACTCATAAAAATCGTATTTTTAATTAAACTACCTGCAGCGTCTCAATAATTTCTTGTTGTCTTCCTGTCCAAAACAGCTGGCCGATTTCTTAAATTGCACAACTGAATCACAACTTCCAAAATCATGGAAGTCTTTCTGCCCCACCTCAGCAATATTAAATATCTTAAAAAGAAAAAAAAAAAATAAAAGGAAAGAAAGAAAAAGCAACATCTCTAGAAGCCACTATCAGTTCCTCATGGAAGTTTACAGGGAGCAGTACCGTGTCAAAAGACAAACAAGGGATACCGATCTTGACAAATTTGAAAGTGTCTCAGAGCAGAAAGAAGATATATGGGACTGCAGTCTATTAGTGACATTACTGAATCTCTCCTTTCGATTGCAACTATTATGTTCAGTGTGTAAGTTATAAGCCAGGACCATATTTCCTCCTTAAGCCATTCTTATGAAAGGCCCAGTTTGAACAATGTCTTCCACATACATTTCTTGATCTTAGGCCAAATGACTGAGCAGGCAAGCCAAAGAAAAAACAATGGTGAGAAGAAACAAACAAGAAAATTAACTACTTCTTCCTCTGAAGAAGCAACTGTCAATTTGTTACTTCTACTAGGACAGGATCCAATAAAGTACAAATAGAGCAACAAAACAAGTACTTCACTTCTAACAATGTCTCGTTAAAACAAGCTTAGTAAAAACTTTATGATGCCCTTGATTCAGACCACTGTCCTACAACACTTAAAGCCATGAAGCAACAGCAGATCTTTCCCAGGCAGTTATGGGACTGCAATCATTTTAATGGCTTAGCTCACTAGTCTTTTCTGACTGAACAAATTTGTCTTCTGCAGCAGCAGGATATTCTTTCACGTGTTTTCCCATCCCAACTAGGCTTCTGAACACACTCATCAAAGAACTCAGCGATGAGTGAGTAATAATGTATTTTACAGAAAGAATTTTACCCACAGTTCAGTGTGAACTGTGAAATCAGACTTCTCCACAAAACAAATAAATATTATTATAGGCTTGCCATGAAGCAATGAAATACATGGTTATATGGACTTTACTACACCATTTCCTGATGGAAGCACTTTTTGACAAAGTACATAAAATTATATTTGGCACAAACTAGTCACAGTGCCCTGTCTAGCTCAGCTCAAAATAAATCTAGGACTGTCGATGAAGCTCTAACCTTTTTTTTCCATCTTCCACTTCATGGTATTTTCCATCAAAATGACTACTTGTGAGATTTTGGACTATCAGTGTCAAATCAGAAAGGCTGCTAGGGTCAAATCCAACTGTAACTTATAACATCACCCAACTGTACTTCACCTGGAGGGTGGTTGGAGGCCTGTGTAACCCAAGTGGAAGAAATGTACAGTCAATCGAAACTTTTGAAGGAGCTGGTAGAGAAAAGAATTTGCAATAAACTGCCAGATCAAAAGCTGCAATAAATTAGGGCTGGCCAACCTGATCTAACAAGTTATCGATTCAGAACATTAAGGAAATATGCCTTGCTTTTATCTGACTGAGCACTGATTTTATAGACAAGCCTTATCTGACAATTCTTCTTCATTGCCAGTTGTCTAGGAATTTGGCATCTGAACTGGAAAAACAGAAGGACCACTCCAGAATTCATACTATATGGGTGTCAGTTGTCCACAGGATTGGTCCTTTAGAAGAATTGAAGTGTCTCTGCGGCTTGGATTTGGGAACATTATCCTCATTCTACAGGTTTAACGTGAGGATTAAAATACTCAAAAGATTCATGTGGATACCACTGCTCCCTGTGCTTTTATTTCTTCCTGTTTTCCTGGCAGTCAGGTTTTATTTTGAAAGATTCCAAAAACCTAGGTTCTGTACTGCAGCAGAGTATATGAATAATTGTTCAAGAACAGTCTATTCACTAATTCACTTCTTGGTATCCACAGTTAACCAAGAGGTAGCCTCAACTCCTCTAGACTCCCAAGGACATATGTCCCCCAGAGGACAGGTAAAAATGATTCTTCTAGAATGATTCAAATTCTGAGGAACAAAGCAGAAGAGGAAGTTAGAAATGGTCACTGAAATAACACTTCTAGATCTATTTATATTAACCATTCTTAGAGCACTAGCTTAGAGAATGGCATGGAGCTCTAAAATAACAAATAAACCATATTAGTTGAAAATTAATCTGAGTTTCAAAAATGTTTGCATAACAGTGGCATAGTTCTGTTTCACAAAAGTCTTTGCAAGGTAAAAATGATGAAATGAGCAAATACCAAATGCAAACAGTAGAATGGTATAGACTTGTGTTCTTGGAATTTGAGATGTTGACTTTTTTTCAAATCTATCTTTATACTGTGATTTCTCATCTTATTTAGCTGTATGGTTATTAAATCTAACTAGTGATGATTTGAGGTGCTTTAATTGGATGAAAATCATACAAAGAAAAATAAAGGATACTCAAGTCAATTTTAAAAAACTTTGTTCATGGTCTCTTCCCTTTTTTCTGTTGTTTTGTTTGTTTTTTTGTTTGGTTGGTTTGGTTTTTTCCTTGACAGTCTTATTCATTTTTATAATTTCTGGATTGATAGACCACAGATTTACCATTTCAGTTTGTATGTTTCCAACTGAAAATTCACTCTCTCTATGGATTTTCATTACAGATATCCTGCTACTGATTTCTATTAAGATGGTCAGTATCTTAGCAGTTCTACCAAAATTCTCCTCCTTTACTCATTTTCAGTAACTATGAACACTACAGTTGTTTTCAAACAAGTGCACATGGAGCATGTACAAACGATGTATCAAAGTAAATTATTAGCAATAATAAACTATTGCAATTACAGTATCAATCTAAGTTTACAAAGCATGGTTTAAATGACAGCTACAAGTCTCCTGCATTCCAGAAAAACAAGTTATATATTTGAGAGTGACCAAAGTCCACAATCTGGACTTATCAAGTCTTAAGCTATTGGTCCAAATGTAAATCATTGCCTGATCCTGATTCACTTACTTTCAGTCCCACAAACTCTACTACTTCTTTGCCAAAAGTTCTATTATACGTTGTAACACAGGTAACATTAATATATTGTTTTTCATTTTCATCCATGTGTTCGTTATCTAATGAAAGGCTTCTAGTCACTGGTCTTTTGATCTTGCCAGCAATGTCAGAGATTTTTGTATACGCACTGCCTCTTTCCTCTTCATTTCCTTCTGTAAAGCAAGGTCAAAAATCAAATTCAGGTAAATCAACAATCTTCCTTACACAGTAACTGTTTCCAAGAAAAGCAACATTTGCAGTGAGTCTAAATGACTCGCGCACACATTCCCTGAGCTGTGTGAACAACTTTTGGGGATGTTTCTGGTTAGTCCTATAAAATAAAACAAAACATTTGGAAACATTTGTTAAAATTAAAAAGGAGATAATGGATTATACTATCTGTTCTGCTTTAACAAATAAATTTAGATGATTTTAAATGAAGCTGAATTCTGAAACCAAAATAAATACATCTCATTTTTACAAAGTTGAACTGAAATATGTAGGTTTTCCCTGTTCTTTTATTGGCCAAAAAGTGAACAATTCGAGAAACTGAAGTAAATCTGGGCAGTTTTCATAAAGAAAATCTTGTTTCCTGAAAAAAATGCACTTGGATTCCCATAACTCCTATTACAAATTAGTTGGGTTTGAGTAGTTCATTTCTTTTATCACCTCTCAAAATGTCATTTGAAGTTGTCATAGGTGTGTTAAAAGATAACAAACATCGCCAAAGCAATCTTGAGTGGTAGGGAACTTCAGAGTAGTAAGATCTAAAGAACAAATTAAATTTGGCTACTGCTCACCTCCTCCCCAGCAATCTGGCTCCAGGAACTCTTTGCTTCTTTGAGATCATGGAGTTCTATTTATTTTTTCTAGCAAGAAAAATTCCCATTTAGTGGTGTTGCTAAAAGTATATCCAGGAAAATTTATGAAATATTAATAAGTAAGCTTCACACAGTCAGATGACAAATCTAAGGGTTACTCAAATTGCTATGATTGGCACAAGCCAGCTGATAATACTTTGAGACTAGTCTTTCCTGCAGCAAGATTTTTGCACTTTTATTAAAAAGAGAAAAATGTGGAGTTTTAATACTTCAAGAAAGACTTGTACATCCAGTAGTCTGGCCATGCATAACAGTTTAGAAGCAGCACTCCAGAAAGTCGGAAACTAGAATGGGAACTAAGATACAGAAACCTGATAGCCATGCCTACGACAAGACGTGAACTGATCTAACTTGTTTTTTCTATAAACACAAAAAAAATAAAAATAAAATACAGGAGACACAAGTATGGATGACGTTTGAGAGCAGCTGAAAGGATGAACCTGAACTGTGAGTATAAGACTCCAGGAAGAAAGGTCCTGTTGTAGCATAGTGATTTATTTCTTTCCTGAAGGAAATTCTTTGGGGAAGCAGCAAAAATCTTCTGTATTAGTGCAGAAAATATGTATTTTCATGTGGACTTCTGTAGTAAAATACTCAGAAATTCAAATAGCCTTGCCCCAAAATCTTACACAATAAAAACACCTGAAGACTCAGCAATAAGCTAGACATGGCATCATATTTGTGATGACATACTGCACATAGTATGAAGGCTGAGGATACATTTTTAATTTTCCAACGAAGCCTGCAAAATGGCAAACTGAAGAGGTGAATTTAAGAGGAACAGGGATATGAACCAAGATTTTTGAAATTCATAAAACAGAGGTATCAATGGGTCATTTTTATCTTCCACAAAAAGTAGATAAGATTAGGAACATAGATGTTTTAATATGGAAGTTACATAAGGCCAAGGAGAGCTGTGGGATTTCTTTCAACTTTAAGACATGAAAAAGAAGTCACAGTATATGACTAAAAGTGAAAGGTACTCCCCAGCTGTTTTTTAAAAGCTTCCAAAAATAAACCTCAGACTCAGCCAGTGTTAATGGCCTCAGAATTTCCATGTCAAGCAGTGATACCAAGGGAACTGAAGAACGAAGATGTAGTTCTAATGCACTAATAATGACTTGTCTCCTTAGATTTTTATAAAATGTCAGGCATCCAGTTCTTCAGCCTTTGTGCCCATGTACTCACAGGAGTCCTCTGCTGCGAGCAGGACAACATGTATAGCAGAACCATGGGTAACAGTAGTGCAAATGAACTCTATGAGAATATATTACTTGCCAGCCATCCAGCCATTCCTCATACATATTTTCAACTGCACAGTACTTGAAGCTGTGGAACGGACAGCCTTGTGCTATAAGGCTTTGGAAAACAGCATACTTACAAAGTTTAGGAAAAATCTGACATATCCTTCCAATTTTATTGTAAGGAAGTTATTTTCATTGTTTCATAAATTTGGTGCACGGTCTGGTCTTTCTGTAAGTCTCATAGACTTCATGTCTTCATACTTCATGTTTCCTATTCTCCTTCCATATTCTGGTGTAGTAAGTCCTGAAGTCTGTCAGTAGTTTCCTGAATATGTCACAGTGATTTTAAGCTGCGTTTGTTCAAATAAAAGTACTAAGATGAAAGACATACACAAAAATAATTTATCTTCAAGCTGAAAATACTGTTCAAATAATTCCTTAACTATTCTTGTGTTTCATTCATTCTGTAAAGCAATTTTCTTCAGTTTGTTACGTAAGCGTGCAATACAGGAATAGGCTTTCCATTTACGCTTCTAATGGTTTCCAAGGAGATCTGACCCACCATTCTTACAGATCAAGGTCAGACAGTTTTCGTCTCAAAGTCTTTTGGCTCGTTAATTTGTTATTATACCAAAGTCAAATCCATTATGGTATACAGGTAGAGACGCTTCTCCTGTTGTGCCTTTCAGCTTTCTCTTTGCTTATTTCACTCTTGAGAGGAGAAGCCACTTTTGAGTGAGCTCTCTGCATTAATAAGAATCCCGGTCAGTCAAAATAAGATTTGGGCTTTTCCAAATGCAGTTACCCCTATGTTTATTGAGTGCATTAACACTGACATATTTTTACAATAATTATAAGAGAAAAAGAACCTCAGAATACAAACAGGTTGACTACATTCCTCTCTGCAGTAGAGGTGAGCTTAATCTTGTTACGCATGTGTCCTGAAGGGAGTGAGAGACAACTTGCTGGTAAGTCTGAGCCTCTTCGTACACGTGTGACATGGCACACCCACCTGCAAGCAATCACCATCACTTCGTTCATTTACTAAAAATCACCTTCCGCTTCTCTTTCTCAAACAGAATAGCATACCACTAACAAGAAAGTCAAAGTCAGTAGGTCCCCAAAGGTTATGGTGGCAAAGTAACATTCTTCCTGCCACCAAGCATTACCTTAATAAGATTAACATTGTCTATTGCTTCACCTGTACTGGTCCACCCCTGCACATGGGTTCTGATGCAGAGGACAATTAAGCAAGGGAAGGTCACTGCTAATTTCCATCTGCTTTGCATGAACCCTTTGAGGTTCAGACACGGTAGGAAACGTGTGCCCCCAGACACTGTAACTGAACTCTTCAAATTTCCAAAAGCTGCTCTGTGTCTTAATATAATTAGAGCAATCTTGGTATCCTGGCTTCCTACAGCTGTTCCTTACTACTGCAAGTAACCTGTCTGAAAATTCAGCTCCGTGGTAGGAAGAGAAGACTGACAGATGGTGAATAGAGTCAAGGCTAGTTTATTTTTATAACTGGAAAATAACTTTCAGACATCCTGGTGGTCTACAGATTGTTTCCAGGTCTTTTCTCTTTCAATGAAAGATAAAATATGACTTGGATTCATGATTGGGCAATTTAATTTAGCCAAATTGCCAAGAAAAGTAAATGCAAGCTCTTATTCTAAACTTTAACCTTCTAAGCCACCGAGACATTTATCTTATGCAAAAATTATTGCAATAATAATAATACTTTCTAGTTTACAACTGATTTACCAGGAAATTAATATTTGGTTTTATGAACACATTAAGCAGATGGTACCTATTGTTGAAATTATCCCATAAAAGTACATGTATTTGGACTTAGTTACAGTGTAATGCATTAGACCCTTTTAAGAGATTGGTGTGGTTGTTTTTTCTTTTTTTCTAACAAGCTATTTTAAGTCTATAGCATGCAACCTTGGAGTTAACTGTGGTGACTCCATAGCTACAGTAATCTAAAAATGATTGACTTGATAATTTTCTCTCATAAGAAGGACAGAAAAGAGCAATATTAATGTCAATAGCTTACACAGTTTTTAGAATTCTGGTCTGTCATTAGTTTCATCAAAATCACTGACAAACTGAATAGCTGTTGTAAAAGTTAAAGAATGGAGTAGAAACTTCTGACCCCACTGAAGTTAACACTAAACTTCCCTTTAGTTTCTGCAAAGCTTCATTCTCCTTCAAGTAGCAGTCTTGAAACTATGCATCCATGTTATCTGGTAGCAACTTGCAGAGAACTGCTGCCATTTTTCTAGAATTTAAACATCCCATTCCAGAAGAAGTCCCACTGAAACAAAAAAACTCACTGCAAACTGCTCACGATGAATGGGAGTGGAATAATGATGGTACTTGTACTTCAGAGTGGTTTTAAGACAGACTTGTTCATAGTCCTTCATTACTTCAGGCTCACTATCATTCAGTCACTGAAATGTCTGCAGTTAAGTCAATAGAAGAATTCCCATCAACTTTAGGAGTGTCAAATCAATCCTATATTCCCTAAAACTTTACATATTATTTAAGGACATTGCAGGAGCATAAACAGCATTAAATAGCATCTTTGCCTGCACTCCCAATGGCAGTCCTGCAGACTTTATTCCATTTCCAAATTAACAGATACAGAAACTGGACCAAGTACTTGTAAGGTAACTGGCAACCCTGACACATTTGCAGGCGAACAAAGACTAGAGAAAACACTCATGTATTAGAAATGCCTACAAGCCATCTTTTATTTCCATCACGTAAAGTCAAGCAAAAGATGGAAATAATTTTTAAGAACTTCACACTTCATTTAACGAAATCCTACCAGTGGAAGAAATGGTTGAAGAAACTATTGCTCAACTTGATGCGATCATGTATGCACCCATATGTATGTAATCTGACCCTCTTTACACATACTAACTGCAACTTTATCAGAGATTTTACAAGCTACATGACTAAAGCTAAGGTTCTAAAACCATTCAAAAAGAGGTCAGTGGCCTGATTTTCAAAAATGGTGATTCTTTCATCCATTCTTCACGGCTTTGCTGCAGAAATATCAAAGCAACTAGATAAAAATGTTTGTCTAATTTAGTCAGAACAGAAAAATAAGATCTCTACGAACCACTAAGTGCTCAGCAGAGTGGAAAATCAAACTAACAAATCAGGTATCTAAATCTAAACACGAGAACTTGATTTTAGGCACAGACCTATGCCTCCTAACTTCTGTCACTTAATCTCATTCCAGGCTTCTCCTCTGCTGTAAGGAAAGTGATCCAGACACAGAAGGCAATTCAGATGTTATTTGGACTCTGTCTGTACTAACCAGAAAGGGAACTTAATGAGATAGGCAGACGCTCCTAAATTAGGTGTCTCAATTAACTGCCTACTGTTAAGTGGTATAAATTCAAACTAAGTTTGGAAAGTCTTGGACACGCTCTCTAAACTAGAAAAATAAATTCACTTAAAGGTGTTGCACTTATGCAAATGTAGAAAGATCCCCAGCAGACTTCTAAAAGCCAATCTTAATTATAATTAGATGCAACAAAAAAATGTAACTTCCACTCTGTTTCAAAAAATTATGTATAAAGCAGAAAATCCTGATTAAGTCAGTCTATAAATTTGTGGCAATTTATTACAAACTCTCAATATAAAAATGATGGATAAACCTCTGAGAACCATTGACCTGGAAACCTGGAATCTTCCACTCTGAAGTGGTGACAGGCAGCCTGCTGAGGAGGTCAGGCAGGAGAACTGGCAGGAGCCCTGGCAGGTTTCTGATTAAAAGTTAAGCTGGAACCACATCAAAAACTGAGCCGTGGACACACAAATGACCGCTGGGAAGTTCTTTGGTGCATTCTTATTTTTATATTTACATGACCCAATATCGCTTCTGGCTTACTGAACCTGGCATGCTACCTCAAGTAGACAGGATGCATCACAAACCACAAGTAGTAATCCATCAGAGGAGTTTTTAAATCAACCTGGCCTCTCCTCAGGATAATTATTTGCAGACACACTCAGCTGCAAACAGTATTCTAGCTGGGTGCATACAGGCTGACTTGACTGGATGCAGTGGTGTTGCCAAGTTTCTTGACAGTATTTGACAGTTTCTTACCGGTTACTGACAAACACGCCTGACTGGTGGGCACCTAAGAGAAAACATCTTGTGACCAGGTGCCACCTGACTCTGAACTGATTCTTCTGTAGCACACAGTGGTCCCTTGTCTCAGTACAAATCTCACAAAGTACGTGTTTAGTTTCTGGTTTATGATCTTTGCCTGTGTGTCCTCTGCAACAGTTGAGGACTTGCAATATTTAGGTCCTCTCCTTAAAAAGCAGTTCTGTTTTTTTCCCCAGGTCCAGACTGGTTTTCTGTAAGGCTCTAGAGTACGCTTCTATCAACTGCTGTACAGTTAGCAATTCTCACTTTCCCATGATGTTTATGTCCAAACATTCACCTTTTTTTAAACTTTTTCAGGTGATCTGGGGAAGAAAGGAACAAAGGAACGTACCTATACCCAGACTGCATTGGAGTGTGTCCTTCCTAGCAGTTCAAAAAATACATGCTTAAATACAAACTCCATTTACTCTGAGATCGAGATTTTAGGCACTTCACAGCACAAAAGACTTACATTCTGTTGTCATTAAAGCCTGGCTGTACACATTCTGCTTTCCTGTTTGTCCAAGGGGAAAAGCAGCTATTGTTTATCTCCTAAAATGAGAAATACCTGTGAAGACCCAGAATGATTGTCTCACTACAGCACAGAAGAGGGCTGAATTGTCCTCAGCGTATCAGGGAAAGCTTTGTAACTGGCTTCAATATCTCAGGAATTTTCCATCTGATCACTTTATTTCTTCATTTACTTTACACACGGTAATAAATTGCACAAATCACTGAGTGAATGAAGACACACTAAAATCAGCTGTGAAACTCCTAATGATTACACCGTGCCCTGATTTTGACACTTTAAATGATATGAAGCACAGATTCAATCTTTCCTAACCTCTGGTGAGCTAGGTCCAGACTTGAACAAGAAATACACCATAAAGTTGTATTCCCTATCAACTCCTGGAGGTAAGGCCCTTCAGCAAGGGTAATTTAGCACTGAAATTACATTGTCTTTTCTTGGAAATCTCTGTGATCTTCACCATCTGTTTCATGTGATAAAATAAAGTTGTTGATTTGATGCTGTATCTTCTATGTCAGAATAAAGGCCAGTTCCAATTTGCATCAAGCAGCAAAAAAAGAGAAGTAATTATAAATGATAATGAAAACAACCACATGCTTTTCCACATTTTAATGAAGCAAAGGTAGCTGCACTGGTTTACAGCTCCAATCCAATTCAGATCACGTTAGTTGGATTTTTCAGTTTCAGACGAGTAAGACTAGCAAGCAGGTATAGTAAGAGCTCTAATGAGTTTCGTCACCACATAAAAATTAGCCAGCAAGCAGTACAAAGATCACTCAAATGAAAACAAATACTCAATAAAGCAGATAATTGACTGCAATCTTAGTTAATAAGATGGCCCCAAACTGCCCTGCAGAAATGTCAAAGCAACTAAATATAAATGTTTATCTTTGCTAGCAAAGGAAGAAAAACTTCTGCATTGTTCCAGAGAACTTCTATACACTTTTACGGGAATCTAAAGTACTTTAAAAGTAACTATTTTATGTTGCAGTTTCTGGTTTGAAGTTTTATTTCAGCTTTGAATCTGATGGTTTATGATCTAGAGTCCTTGTTATCCTCCGAACCTGCTAGCATCAGCTTTTATTTTCTGTGACAAGAGAGGACACTAAAACAGGAGATTCTGATCACTAACATTTTTTAAAAGGTCTAGTAATTGTTAGCTGAGGATATCTTCAGCTAAACTCACAAACATGCATGTACACATATATATACACACAACCACAGTCTAATGACAATACAGCAGATTTAATATATTTTTTCATTATTATTGATCTCCCTCAGACCCTGAGATTAATGATCACGGAAAAAATCTTTCAAGCAAGATTCTCAGAATCTCTCTGTATTCTCATAATATTTTAAAAAATAAATAAATAGAATACTTAAAAGTTCTTTCTACAGAGCTGCTTTAACGTCACTCACTATGGAAAAGTCTAGGATACCACACAGACAATAGACTTCCTCTGGCCAGCAAGATACTGCACATCCTGGTGAGAATGCTGCCAATTCAGTATTACTCTCTCCATAACATTAAATATTGAGCTTAAGTGCTTTGCTTGACCAAGACGGAAATCGTTGACTATTTAACTCCATTGTCTTAGAAAGCACAGCAGAGGCAGTACCCAATGCGCTTTTCAAAGTAGGTTGTGGGAATTGGTTACAAGGGACAGAATATTTAGTAGGTCTCCCTCATTATGTCCATCTTATGCTTCACCTTTCTGTTGAGTCCACCAATACACGTGATGAGTTAATGACAATAACTGTTTTTAGGAATAATAGCTGTATTCAAACCATGCCAGCTCCATTCACAAATCCTTATATAGTTAGTTCATAATAGATAGTTTTCTAAATTACATAGAGTAAGATGTCATTGCAAAGAATGAAGAAACAAATGCCCATTATCTCCTTAGTAACATTTGATCACATGAGGGTCTCACTTTCTTCAACTGATCATTCCACATCCTCCCTGCTATTTCAGGGAGGATGCTATTATATAGAGCTATTTTTAAAGAGCACTGCTATTTTTAAAAAAATCTTTCTAATGTCAGATTTTTGCAAGTGGGTTACTAAGACTGTAGCAGTTCCTCCTGGGAGTCTCAAAGCAGCTGAGGGAAGGGAAACACTCTGTTCCCCTTGACTCTCTAACAGAGCCAACTACCCCAAACAGTTTTACACAGCTTCTTCCCAGAGTGAATTTTCTTTCTTGTAAACACTCGTAGGGTTAAGCATTGCCATGTTTGTTAACATAACTTCTATCTATACCAATGAAAGCTCCTAGAAAGAGATTTAGGCAGACGCTGACAGATGAACTGCTGGTGAACTCTCAGCAGATTCAGAGATTTGGATAAGTATATTAACTTTGATCCAAATCTAGACTTTGTGTTTCTTCTTTCCTTACCCCATCAACAAACTTTCAGTCTTCCTTTCTCCACAGTTCCAATTCCCTGTTACATTACTGCACACTGACCTAACTCCCTCCTACATCTGCCACCTTAAAGGGACAAGGCTGACAAGGAAGCTGCTATGGGGCAGCCAGACATCTCCCCTTCATCACATCTTCCACCCTCAAGGAACGTGTTTCAGTGGATTATTCTTCCATTTCATCCCCCCTCCATCTGATTTTGACAGGATAGCATAAACCCACTGCTATATCTCCCTAGCCTCTCACCTCTAGGTTTTAGAACTGTACTTCTAACACTTTAAGCACTAAATGATCCTTAAAATTGAAAAAGCAAAGACATACCAGGCCTTCCAATCAGAACAGAAGCAAAGCAGGAAGGAGAGAAAAACAAAGCACCAGTGCTCCCCAAGAGCTTTCTCTGGAGCCTCCCCTCTGCCACAGAGAAAGGACTCCACTATTTTGAATCACAATTCAAGCTTATTTCTCTCACAAAGTTAAAATCCACAGGTTCATCCTGATGATGATGATGAATACTTATTTTGTTACATATGGTATGCCTGGCACTGTTAAACACTTAGAAAAAAACTGGTCTCTTTCTGAAATAACCTTTTCACACGTTTGGAGCAGAAGGTAATCCATCAGTGTAATAACAATGAAAAATATATGAATGTAACTTCCTCATTGCTGGCAATTTGAACAGAAACAACCCACAAACATGACCCTCATGCATCTCCTGTTTTTTGCTGAAGGAGTAACAAGGAGGAACAAAACATGACATAACATACAGACAGACTCCCAAATGGACACTTATTCCAGAAAACTGCAATTTCTCCATGAATACACAGTAAACTTAAAGTAAAAAGAAACCTCTTGTACTGTCTCAAGGTGCATATTGCAGTTTTTTTCTTCTTTCTCTCACGGAGGCACTAAGCCCATGATTACCTGTAAACATCATAAAATTACAAGATTTCATTTTCATCCTATGGCAGATTTCCACTGTAAATCCCAGTAAAATAGACCCAAACCCTTGTGTCAGATGAGGCCTGCATTCAATTCTTGTCATTGATTTATTCTGTCATCTTGAAGAAACCAGTTAAATGCTCTCTGCCTCAGTTCCTCCTTCTGCAAAACGGAGATACTCATCCTTAACTCCAGATAAGGTCTTTCACCAGCTGTTGCAAAAAAGTGCTATGTAATTAGCTGATATTACTACGAGGTCTTAGTAATTCTTTTATATTATGTATCTTCTTGTAATTTTAGATGCATTTTGGCAACTGTGCACAAAAAAGGTCTATTTCCTTGACCAGATTCAGCCTCAGAGCAACTGGTTTATGTCTCACATCTACCTCTAGAGTTTAATTTCAACATAAAGTATCTCTAATACAATTGTACTTCCTTCATTAACAAAGGATATCAGCAAATACATGCAAAAAAATGTTCATTTTAGAGATAAGGCTATCATGTTTCTAGCAAGCTTTCCTATGATCAGGAACAAAGAAGCTGTTAAAAGTGGACAAATATTAACAACTGTGAACTCACTTCCCAAAGCTGAGCTCTATGCCAATACACAGAGGGGGCAAATTCTGAAGCCAAGGATCTTTGTGGTCTGCCCAGATGCTCCTTCTTTCAGTGTGGAACGAGAACCCAGCAGACTACAAAAGCAGATCTGCCCGAGTTTCCACAGGTATTCCTGCTAACATGTAGTCTTTAATCTGCGTCATTTGTAATATGTCTATCAGGCCACAGATGGGATCTATTGGCATCTACAAAAATGCACCTATTGTGAAGAGAATTAAAACAGCAAAAGATCTTAGAAGCCATTTGGCATGCTGCTGGTCTATCCTGCAATATTGTAAAGTAAAGAAAACTGAAAAATATTCCTTTGTAAAGGAATTAAAGGAATATGATACAGAGGCATAAAAAAAAAGCTAGAGCACACGATATTCCAAAGGAAGTAACATGAAATTATATCCCCAGCTGTGATAATATTAGTATAGTGACCCATGATTACATACCCAGCAAACTGGAAGTTGTGATCCTAATGATTATGTAGAAAAAGGTGTTGAACCATTAAAAAAAAAAGGAGGAGAAGGGGAGATAAAGTACTTTAAAGCAAATCCAAACACAGTATCTATCAACCCACCTGCTATTTGTTTCTGTCAGACCTGTCAGTCAGTGATTTTAGATGAGAGATTGGAAGCAATAGCATATGTGTCTGCTGGTGGAAGCCACAAAATTACTATTTCAGAAAGCGGTATCTTGTGGGCAGGAGAGAATCAAGGGAAATGTTGTTGCTGAGACCTGAAAATGGAAATAAATGGGATGATTTTCAGTTACTCTGCATGCAATCTTCCATGACAAGAATGTTTGAAGCTGTTGAATGCTTAAAATGTGACACATTAAAAGGGGCAAAAATTGGCCCAAATTTGGTCCAATGTCCATAATTTACACACTTCTCTCTCACTTCAATCAGTTATTGCAGGCACATAGGGGATGGGGTTCAGTGCAAGGGAAATTTAACTTCAAATAGCTGTGTGCTCCCTATATACCATCTCCTCTGTCTCCAGTGTAATTTACAGCAGCTTCAAGAAATTATCTAATTTTTGCTTCCTGCAATTCCCTATCAAGCAGAACATTTCCATGCCATAACACAATTGAACAGGCACCACTTACATCAGAGCCTGGAAACAAGACCAATGTGTAATCCTTTTGCCAGCTGTCTCAGTGTCATATTACATAGGAAAATTTCTCAGGGACTTAGTACACCTCACCAGTAAACCAGTTAAAGGAGTGTTATTTCAACTTCTAAATTCAGTATGCAAGACAAGGAGTACGCTAGTCATCTTCTCACTTCACTGTGTAGAAAGATACAATAGTAATACCTGACTTATATTTCTTTATACAAAGATATTACAGATGAATTCCCACAAGTTAGAGTCAACGTATCAAGGCACAGTAGATAGTAGGTATTTAGGTACAGACTCTTTTTGTTTAAATAACCAGGAAGAATTTGTGCATAGCAGAAACCTGACCTGGTGAACCTCAAAACACTTTTATGATATAAACATTAAGTAAAGAATATTGGAAGAACTGGTTTATGCTTCCTCTCCCTTGCCCTTCCCCTACCCCCAGGATTAAGGAAAGTTTCTTTCTTTCTGTGGCCTTGCATATATGGAGACAAATCCTGGTTCCTTAAAATCTTTGCCAGAACTGTTCAATTCTGCAGACCTGGCTTTTACATTAGGAGTATCAGTCTACTCTAGTCTCACTGGGAGTTTTCATTGAAGTCTACAGTCAGAGGTGTTAGGATTTTTAAATTAAAAGTCAGAAGTTTCATTTACGTATATTTGTTTTGCCAAACACTAATCAAAAATTTAAAGTAATCATGGCAAAACAAACTTGATACTTGTGGATAACTATGTCCATCCTTTATGTAGCGTATCTTGTCCCGAGCAGGAATTAATTTCTGCTCTGGCAGAAGTCCTGATTAACAAGTACAAGCTAAATTATTACACAATAGGTTGCTATTTTATATCCTTAAATCTATCCTGAGGGCAGGATTTCCTCAAAGGAAAGAAGAGAGAGTGCAGATCAGTTACTGCCAAGGTGGCAAGGAAATCACATGTGACTCCAAGGCATCGGGGTGGGGTGGGCAGGGAGGACACCCGAGTCACCAGCTAAGTGAGGAGAACCACATAAGGGAGACCCTGCAGAAAGAAACAAGGGTTTTTTCTCAGTAACTCACATCACTGAAGAAAAATGTTTGTGGAAGACTCCATGGGAGCAGCAGTGGGTGGCTCAGCCGCATGCAGAAAGGGGGTCCTATACCACGTATGAAGAAATGGTCTTGAGTGCCTTGAAAGACTCAGAGTTCAGGAGAGCCTGAAGGGTCTTTCTAATGTTTATGTCCAAGAGATAGGATCTAACCTCCATGGACCATTTGTCATCTCACTGAGACGTACTGACTTCACATGTAGACTCACAGTGATTTCATTAAGTCCATAATAACATCTTTTGTACTTAAAATCCATCGGTTACACAACCATACAGTTCAGGGGATCAGACAAGACTTCCATGACCATCTGCTCTGAGCTCCTGTATTACACAGTCGTAGGGCTAACCTGAATTCCTGCGTAAAGCAAAGCATAACGTTTAGGGGAACAAAAAACCTTCAGTCTAAACAGCTACATTTCCATCAAGAGATAACATCCTTAGTGCCATATGTATGGCACTACTATTGCTGTAAAACATGTTTCACTGTGAGCAAAACATACACAATGCAGCCTTGAAAAAAAAGGTTATTTAACTTCATTGTTCCATACTTCTTTATTGATTAATTCCCGGGTCAAGTGTGTTTATTTTTAACATATGCACACACGATGGAAGTCATTTTAATGCATTTAAAATTATTCATATTCTTAAGAAGGGCTAGAGGGATCTTGTAGAGGTAATTAACATTATAAGAACCAAGTGGCAATGCTGCAGGACATAATAGGAAACAATGCAAAAGAACTGCCACAATGAACAGCCAAAACAAAGCTGCCCTATGGAATATGGTTTCTTTGAAATTGTGCGAAAGAACTATTTTTATGTTCAGTCCACACTAGGGAATGAATGAACAGGAAAGAAAACACAACTCCACTGCTCTTAAAAGATACATTTTCAATAAGCCTGTGTCCACTACCTGCTAACAAATATTTTTACTATTTTACCATTATTTCTACCCAAGTGCTTTAGGAATTAAAATGTATTTTTTTTATTACACTGACAATGTTCGCTAGGCCACTCGCATATCTGCAGCAAATTGAAGCTTGGAGCCTCTAAAGGTGTTTAACTGGCAACTGCATAAAATAAATCAAATGAATCGACACTATTAGCAGTTAAAGTACATGTCAGTAAAAACAAAGAAACTATATTCCTGGAGACGTCATTTTGACCTCCTTTTGGTACTGCACTACTTTTAGTCAAGCTCTGTATCAGTTCAAGTTAAGGGAAAACTGTAGAAAAATGCAGTGATCATTTTATTAATAAATATATAAACCTTTCCCCAGATTATAGTTCTTTATGTACCCTTGCAATTAACTTATTTGCCTGAGGTTGTCCTCAAAGATGAAATGTTATTGATAGAAATTTGGGGGGGTCCCATCATCCAGACAAACAAGAACAGAATCAGAAATGCTGTAGAGCATATGTTATTCATACAACAGACTATGCATTATAATGTCTGAAGTGAAATGCAAAATATTACTTTCAGTGGAAATCATTATGTACTATTTCAGGATTCTTAGAGAAACTTTTGACTTTTTCATAGAATCATAGAATCATAAAATCAGAGATTTTGTTGCCACCACTAAGAAGAATAAGTCTTTCTTTGAAAGCTGAAGACCAAAGAAGGATGGATAGATTCTGATAAGTTCAGTGGAAAAACAAGCAAGGAAACAGAAGGCCAATGCGTCAATCTTGTTCATAAAAGACTCACAAGAACCAATAACCAATGGAGACTCATTCACATAAGGCCCAAGATATGCATCTCACCTTCAGAGACAGCATCTTTCTCCTGCTTTCCAGTCTGCTACCACAGACTTTAAACAGCCAGTCTGGTCCAGTGCTATAAAAGAGAGCGAGTAAGGGCAGAGATTTCCAGAGACACTGACAAGGGAACTGCAGAAGCTGGAACAGCATCACTGCAGAATGATGTGCAAAAAAAGCATGTTCAGAACAGGACAATGACTCAGAAAATCCAGATTCCCTTTCTAGCTATGTAACAGATTTCCAGTGAAACCATGAACAATGATCAGACATATCCCTACACCTCAGGCTCTCATCAGTAAGATGGGGACAATACTTACCTACACCTTGTTCTCTGTAGAGGAAAACATATATTAGCATGTTTGCTTGGCAGATGGCAATCAGGCCAGATCTTGGCTTGGAATGTCTTTGCACTACAGTAATAATCAAGTGCAACAGATGTGTGAAGTTTCAAAATTAAATAGGCTCTCACAGAGGATAACTGAAATAATACAGCAGCTATAAGGCAGAACAGTCTCCTTTATTAGTTCGATTTTCTGCATAACAGCTTAAGTTGTCTGATACCATGTCATCATTTTTAAAGTAGAATTGCAATGCCACACAGATTGCAAATATATAGCAATATTCATGTTCTATGAACTCCTGCTGTCCACATGAAGATAGTAATCCAGTTGCTTCTGCAAATTCAGTAATCAGACCAAATGCATGTGTAAGAAGCAAGGTCTGTTGAATCGGTGCTCTGCCTGAATTAATTTTCCAATACACGGATTAGCTAGCTGAGTACATAGTCAATAGTATGGTGATGAGTGTACTGTAAAATTGATGAAGAGCAGACTTCACTATTTTACTGTCTTTGTCATGGATATTGGAAAAAAAAAGATTTTACATGAAGCTATTCAGTAAAACTAGACCCTCTGAATATTATATGCATATTAAATGAGTTCATTTTCCTACTCTTGGATAGATTTGTAGTGGCTATTTGATAGGACAATCAGCTAAAGAATTGCTTATTTCCAAAAGCAAAAAAACCCTGTAGATTTTTAAGAGTACTTGTGTAGATCTCACAGCCAAGCAGTAAAACTAATGCTACGAGGGCCTACAGACCTCCTGTTTTAGCAAATTATGTGCCGTTCCAGTGAAAAGTGTTTTCAGGTCACTCTGAGTCTCAGGATTCTGCCTGAGAAGTAAATCAGTCAGTGAGTAAATAGGTTTCTACTCCTCTAGGCACTTTTTTACCTACACATGGAGCTGATATTAGTCTGTGGGCTATTGTCCTGAAGAAAGAAATTCTCTTCACCTCCGTACTTGGCTCCTTATAAAATTGAGCAGACATCCCTGCCAACATACAAGTAGGAAAAACTCTTTACATCTACACTTCATCCTGGAGCTCTTCATTGCCCTTTGCTTATCACTGTGATGACATGGAAGTCTAAAGGATGACAGATACTATGAATACTTACAAGTATATAATTTTAGATGAGTCTTTTAAAAAAAAAAATAATCTGGTTTTAAGTAGATGAAATAACAGTAAGCGTGAGATTGCTGGTTGAGATTAGAAACCCAACAAGTCAAGACCTGCTACCAGCAAACTTTCAATGAATGGAAGGGTTGGTTGGTGTTTGTTTTTTTTTTTACCCTAGTTTCTCATGAATAACCTAAAACAGAGAACAGCAGCTCCTGCTACATTAGACTTTGTTTGCTTACCACATGCCATTTTATGTGGACACATTGGTGCCACATCAAAAAGTCTACAGGCTTGTGAAAAGAAGGTAGCCAGGTGTTTTATGCTTGCAGCTATCTCCCACAGGTAAAGAATAAGGAGAGGTTGGCTGACAGGGGACCTTGGAAACAACCTTTCAATTCTAAGTCAAAGGAACTGAACTAATCCCTCCTGATTTCCCTTCGCTGTCTGAAATTATGCAGCGGCAAGCAGATTCCAAATTTTATAATGCCTAGGATGTTAAGTTAGCATTATACTCTTGCTACATTATATGCTGGGGTTGAAGAAAAGTGCCTTAATAAGTATTTTTTAAAAAAACTAATCTATTTTCCAGAAACTGTATAGTAAATTGTACCTGCTTCACAAAATCTTTACTGTTTCCTCCTCTTCTGTTGCAAGATTATTTCCAAAATGTAATAGCTGATATTTTAATGCAATTATTTTTTTTGTGATAACCGAAGTTTCACTAATGTAAAAACGATACAGATCTTTCTTTTTATTGGGCACTTAGTGGAAATTTTTACTACTTGCTCATCATTTCCAGTCCTAGCTTTTTTAACTGAATCATAGTACTATGAAGAAACGAGTCTAACTTTGCCTATAAAGTTCCAAAATCCTTTAATTAAAACCCACTATTCTGGTGTCTGCTAGATATACAGAGCATGTTTCAACCCTGGAAAACACAAAGGAGCAGGAAAGATCTCCTTACCGGTTGATTAATAAATGACTGGGACAAGCTGCCTTCACAAATGCAGAGGGGGTTTTCTCTCTTTCTGCTTTAGAAGAAAGGAGAGAGGAGAAAAGCAAAGATTTCACCATCGCATTGAATTTCAGCATTCTCCAGGATCACAGGCTTGCTTGTTCTCTTAGTCCTTTCACTTCTCAGTTTCAACAACTACAGCAAAGATGGGAAAGGACTGGGTTCCATGGGCTGATCACTCATTAGAGTGGTATTCACCATCCCAAGAACATCTTGTAAGTGTTGTGATTTATAACTCTGGCCTGGAGGTCTTCTGGGAGCTTTCTGAGACCTCAAAGGTTTTCCCATTCTCTTTCTGCATGAAGCTCAGACCGTCTGCATTTTCACTAGAGAATATCAGTGACTACATCATAGATGCGAACACGACAGTCAGGACATTCATCCAAAATTCAGAGAACAAGGTTCATCACTGACCTAGCATACATGAGGTGAGGACTGAAACCTGCTTTTCTCATGTTTTATGCAAGCACCCATTGGAATACTGGACAGAACAATAGTTAGTGATCTTTTTCTTTTTTTATAGAAAATCTGCAATAAGCCTATTTGAATGAACTCTTACTAAAGATGCGTCAAATTCTGGACAACATCTGCTTAGCACATTTGGTCATACTTTTTTATTCTTCAATTATCATATGCATGGCAAGACTTTTCCAGTCATGCCTACATCAGCTTTACCTTTGACCAGCTCTCCCATCCTGAATGGAAATCACTACCAATTTAAACATCTGGTTAGAACCAGGTTCTCCTTAAGTCACAAAACTGTAGGTAGATAGCATAAAATAAATTTGGGAAACTGGGATTTTTATACTTCCATCAGAATGTTCCAATTATTCCAGGTCTGTTTTAATTTATTTAATATTCTATTACATGAGCAATGGGTCCAACGCACTGTTGGGGCACTGTTCAAAGACAAAAATAAAAGAATCTTTAATGGGTTTTTTTGGAAGTTGGCAGCAGAGGAGATGCTGTGATTACAGTCTATCTTTTAATACAGACAGATTTGTTTAAGCAGTAGTATCTGATGACATCAGAAAGCAATTAAGCAAAATTCACTAATAAAAACATGCTTATCTATCATTTACACTTGCAGGTAAAAAACCAAACTTGCACATCAATTCAGATCAAGAGATTTCAAATCACAGATGTCTGTCTAGCAAGTTTTGACTATTTTAAATCTTACCTCTATCTATCATTCTCCCTCTTCAACTAATGAATAACTCATTGTTTCACTGAAGATTTTAGAGTGTAGCATTGGGATTTTAATCACTCATACTTTGCTGACTGGAAGTTTTTATTCACCCATACAAAATGAATAACCTCTGTGGACTTAAAAGAAACATATTTAAAATAAATAAAACTTACAATCAAAATAATCTTGCTGGTTTAAACCCTTGATTTAAACTAAATAAAATAATTGGTCAACTGTTGAGCAGTCTGAGACTTTGTTAGTTTAAAATATGTTTTACAGTGGAAAAAAAGTCTTGTTACATTGCTCAAAATCTGAATATGACTGTTCCAAACCTTGGAGAATATTCAATAGGTGTAAGGGCAGAAGCATCTGGCACAAGACTGCAGTATTTACTGTACATACTAAGTATTATTTTTTAGCATTCTCAGAACTCAGAAAAAATCTTTATTCCATTATACCCATTTCATAGATGTAAGGAGAAATAAGGCATAGAAACATCTAAGACACTGAATCAATATCAGATTTGGGAATATCCATCCTGTAGACATGTGTCTTGACCAAAGGCCCACCACTACCAGTATCCTGCAACCCATGAAACAGAATAAAACACGAAGTGTTATCTTTACATAGGCACAACCAGGATTTCTAAAACTGGAAGAAGAACATACTTTATATTTCTCAACTAACAAGTGTCCTGTGGATTAAAGATAAACAGAAGTCTATCAAGTCTTAACTATTCTAAATTTAATCTCTTCCTATCACAGAATCATCAGGGTTGGAAAGAATCTCTGGAGACCATGTAGCTCAATCCCCCTGCCAAAGCAGGGTCACCT
>NW_009595667.1:0-1432 GCF_000690535.1 Cariama cristata
TTTTTTCTATGTGCTTCTCCCGTCACTTGTTCCAGCGGTCCGAGCCGTGGGGCATCCGTACACTTTATCTGACACCTCAGATGTGCTTTCTCGGGTCCTAATAAAGCAATACCAACAGCTTTTTTTTTTTTTTTGGAAAAAAAGCTAAAAAAAAAAAAAGTATCAAAAAGCCACACTCGCAGCCCTGAAGAGGTTCGCGTGTGATAACAGGTGCACCATTTGATCAAGTTGCAATTATTTATAACAGATAATATTTGAGTAACAAATGTAAAATAAATATTGAAAAGCATGACTCTAAAAGCACGCACTATATAATTTTAAAGGAAATACACTCTCTGTTTGGTAGAATACAAATGTGGTGTATGTTTGTTTTCTAATGAATGATGTACAGTGGATACAGTATTTTGGTCTTGGTTCCAGTTTGTCATGCCATTTCTTTTTTTTTTTTTTTTAAAATAAAGTTACTGACAAACTACTGTTTGTCTGGTCGTTCCCTGAAGTGCAGTCAGCAGGATCTCGTGTTTCTCCATAAGGCTTCTGATGATGGATGGGGAGCTCGGCCCAGATCCCGCTGTATTCAGCGGCTTTGGGTCAAGCTTTAAAGAATTTGCCCCTGGATATTTCGTCTGAGTATTTTCCTTCTCTCAGTCAGCAAAACAAACCAGCAAAACCCAAACAAGAATCCAATCCGTTCTTCCCTATGACTTTGGGAAAACGGTTTTTCTTCCTTTTTTTTGCACAGGGCCAGCGCAGAGATGTTAAAGGCTGCACATCCTTAGGCTGCTTTCTCTGCTTCTGTCCACTCAAAGGCGCCCCTTTTGTAAACCCTCTTCTTTAGAACCGTTATTAATCTGAAGGAAAAAAAAAAAATCTCCTTATACCATTGGTACGAAAAACCTGCAACGGGTTCAACTTCAAAAAGGCTGGCAGAAAAATATCTATTTCCCCTGAAAAATCCTCCAGGTCCCCACGGAAAAGGATGCAACGGTGCCACCAGTGACCTGCAAGGGTCCGAGCTGGTGCTTTGGGTGGGGGTTTGCAGCCGGGCAGGCAGAGGGGACAGGAGGGAGCCCCACTTTTTTGATTTTGCCTTAACTCACGGCTCTGAAGCAGAAGGTGAACCTCTTCGATTGATGCGGGTGGTCAGAAGGCTGTGGGATTCCAGGATCGGGCCCTATTTCAGCCCAGGGTGTAGGTGACGCAATGTAAAAATACAAAGAAATTACTTCCAGCATCTGAAAGCGTCTCAGGTACAAAGCTGAAAGAATTTCAGATACAAAAGTACTCCTCCGTTTGCTCATTTAAGGCTAAACGTCCTTGGCAGTAATAGGAAATGGGAATTCAAATGCCAGGCTTGGATTGCCTTTAAAGGTTTAATTCAGATTAAAAAACTGTAGGATTTTTTAAAAAATATTTTATTTTATTTTATTTT
>NW_009595668.1:0-225 GCF_000690535.1 Cariama cristata
GGAACGGGGGTCTGCTGGGGGCTGGGCTGGGCTGGGTGTGCGCTGCCTGCTGCACATCCCGCTCCTGGGGACGGCGCCGGGGCTGGGAGCACCAAATCGGCCTGGAGCCAGCCACGGCACTCAGCCAGGGTGCTGCCAAGGGACAAGAACCGCCACGGCCCCGGTGAGAGCAGTCCCATGCCCACCCTGGCACCGCAAGCCCCGGCTCTGAGGCCGCAGCATAGG
>NW_009595668.1:625-1840 GCF_000690535.1 Cariama cristata
GCCAGCGGCTGCCCAGGAGGGGCAAATGAGCCGGGCACATCCTTTGGGGGAGCACCCAGGTCCTGCCCGCGGGGCCCACCGGCCAGAGTCCACTGCCCGGAGAGTTGCCCAAGGCATCCTGCTCAGGTGCCAGGCTGGCTGGACTCTGCCCCGCAGGTCGGGGCTGCAGGTGGGTGTGTGTGCAGAGCGGCTGCATCTGCCTCCAGACGCGGGGCTACGGCAGAGGGATGCTCAGGAAGGAGGGGAGCAGTGCCCAGCTGCGTCCTGGCAGCAGGATGCCGTGCCTGGGGTGTCCCTGCTCTGCCGACGTGTCCGTGTGCGGCCGGGCACAGCCCAGCCCGCAGCCAGGCCCCCTGCCCGTCTGGGCACTCGTTGCTGAAGGAGAGGAGACGAAATCAGGGCGAGCACCAGCTCCCCATTCCCGTGTCCCTCAGCACAACCTTTCATTTGCAAACCTGCCCTCGGCCATCAGCTCGCAGGGTCCAGCACCCTGCTTGCCAGCAGCCAGAGATGCCAGAGCCCTGTGCCATCCTGGCCTGCGGTGGCCTCTGGATGGGGGAATTGCCCGCGGGTTCCCAGTTCTCCCCAGTCCCGTCTGCCTGTCCCGGGCGGGTGAGGCTGCCTTTGGGCCGGAGAAGCGCTTTGCCAGGGCTCTCCGGCCGGGCAGGGCTCCCTGTCCCGGCTCCAGGGCTGCCCCAGGAGGGGCCGCAGGACACAGGGCCGGGTGGCCCGAAGGGACAGCGCGTTGTGAGACGGCTTTTGGGCAGCGCTCTGCTGCTGGTCCCGGGCCTAGGATGGTGCCTGGAGCTTGCAGACATTTTTCATGCACCAAGACATTTCTCCCCTTTATTTCGGAATGCGAAAGATTATTTTGGGGGCAAAACTGACTGTTTAATGAACCAAGAGTGCCAGGAGATCTTCTGAATCAGCGTCGGGATTGCAATTGATGAGCGGAGCTGGAGGGAGGGCTGATAATATCCTTGTTGACTTTTCCCTGGGGCTGAAGGGTTTGCAGGCTTGGAGTCCCACTCGGAGGTCTGTGAGCTGCTCCCGGGGGTGGGGGGTCTGTGTCAGGGCATTAGCAAAGCCAACCTAGTGATGCTGGCTTTCACATGCAAAACCTTCCTAGGTGGCTGCCCAGGCATTTAAGGGGGCGGCCAAGGGGCTGTGAAAGTGCTCACTGGCTTCCCAGCCCCAGCCCTGCCCTCAGCCCGC
>NW_009595668.1:2267-2540 GCF_000690535.1 Cariama cristata
TGGCACCTGCCACAGTGCTTGCCCCTGCGATGGGGCCAAGGCAGTGTCTGCAGATCCTGCCCCACGGCGGAGCGGGAGGCTCCGTTTCTCCGGCAATGCCTCTTCTTTTTCTAAGAGAGTCGCTGAACCATTTGTGGTGCTTTAAATCAGGACAAAGAGCAGAGCACTGGACTGAAAATAGACCAAAGTGTAAGCTGCCACCCGAAGTATCCCATAATTTACTGCTTCCAGGCTGATCTCTGCCTCTGCACGTGACGCAGGCGGGACGGCCTC
>NW_009595669.1:0-1214 GCF_000690535.1 Cariama cristata
TGTGAGGTCGGGGGAGCGGACGGACACTCGTCCCGGTCACCCCCCTGCCACCGGCCGCGTTACCCAACCTGCGAAGGGGTTGAATGATTAACCTCCGGCCGTGTCATTGCCAGGAGCCGGCAGAGCCCTGCTCTGCCCATGCACAGCCTCGGGGTGCGACGGCACCTGGGGGGCAAACCCCTACTCCCCCCTGGCCCCAAGCCCAGCCGGCACCACCAGCCCCTGCTGCCCCAGGAGCATCCCATGCCGGACCCCACCAGCTTGGCCAGCCCGGGGCAGCCACCGCGCCTCCCTGCAAATGCGGAGGGGCACAGAAGGGGCTCAGTCCCCATCCTCATCCCCATCTCGGCTCCCACGGACTCCCATGGGTCTGGAGGTACTCACAGCCCGTGACACCCTGCTGGCACCGCAGCCCAGCTCCGGCTTTCGGACACCGACACGCAGCGAATTTCGCCTTCTCCAGCCCCAGCCACAGCCCCGGGGGCGTCCGGGCTGCGAGTGCTCATAAATAGCTTTGGACAAACATCTGCACGGCACCTCCCTGCACAGGCTGGAAAGCGGAGGGCTGCTGTGGGGATGGTTTTAATCATGATAGAAGACCATCAAATGGCTAAAAAAAACACAGACAAGAATGAGCTGTAAATAAGCGCAGACACAGTGGCTGATAAGACGTGCTGGCAGCAGGGCTCGGCTCGGCTCCCCATGCCCGTGATGTGCACGGCGCCTTTGCATATGGGCACAGCTTTCAAATTTCCCATTCCCCACACCCACGCAGGACACGAAGCCACAAGATCCTTACAAAGACCCTGACCTGGGAGCACTTGGAGGGCACAGGGCCCGGCGCAGGGTGCAGCGATGCTCTGGCGCAGGGTGCCGAAACGAAGCGTCCCCTTGCTCCCGGCAGGGAGTCTCAGGGCTCTGCAGAGCCGGGTGCTGCTATTCCCTGTCGCCTCCCAGCCCACCGGGACAGGGAGCGGGGTGAGCGCCAGCCTGGGCTCCATCAGCCATGGCAGGTTGTGCTGCTCTCTGCAGAGGCTCTTGATTGTTTTTGTCTAAATTACCGATTTTCCGCTGACGGATCTCCCACGGGCAGCTCTCACTTGAGCGCTTTAGCAAACGGGTGCGCTCATACGGATGAAAAACAAAAAGTCGTAAATGCAGCACCCCGGGGTGCAGGGTTCATGGCACGGCGCGTTGCTCTGCTAACACCGACA
>NW_009595669.1:1227-1439 GCF_000690535.1 Cariama cristata
ACTTCACCATCGTGTGTGCCCCGGCTGCCACGACGGGACCCCGGCGGAGGGCTGCTGGCACGCTTCCCACGGGCGGTTGGGTTTGGGGAGGCTCCGGGTTAGGGGGCTGCAGCAGCTCTGGCTCTGCCCCAGCTCAGGAGCTTTGCCACGGCGCTGCCAGCCCTCCAAGTGACTCATCGGCTGCTCTGCACCCCGACCTCCCGCAGTCAAGT
>NW_009595669.1:1693-1917 GCF_000690535.1 Cariama cristata
ACTACCGTCCGAGTTGCCTTCCTCATGCAATGCCACCCTTCCCTGACGTCGGCATGGGTGTGATGGCAGTATATGGGGAAACTCTCCACTTTTAGATCTGATCCCATACCTTCACAGGCCTCGGAACAGCTTGTAACCGAGCTGTGATGCAACCGTGCACGCGTCTCGGTTGTGCAAGTGCATTGCACCAAATAGCTCCCAAGGACGGGGCGAGCACCGGCTCC
>NW_009595669.1:2115-2359 GCF_000690535.1 Cariama cristata
TGTCGCCAGCACCAACAGCCCCCAGCCCCAGAGCCGCCCGGGCACGTTCCCACACTGCCGGCCTCCGTGTACAAACAGAGCAGGAACCAAAGGTCCCCCGAACCGGGAGGTTTGTTTTTAAGCAAACAGACCAAACCAAACATGCACAGCCCCCCCACCCCAGACCTCAGGCACGGGCTCGGGATCCGCTGCCTTTGCCGAGCTTGCCTCTGCCTGTGGCAGCGGTGCCATCCCAGCGTGGGGC
>NW_009595670.1:0-211 GCF_000690535.1 Cariama cristata
CAGCTCTTGAGGATCTCTGTTCTGCTGGCTGGTAGCATGAGATACCTGAGGTGCTGGCTGACCCGTGTCCCTGGGCACCTGGGCACTGCACCCAGGTCAGACTCTGTTCCCCACTGCCTCTTCCCATAAGGGGCTGGGAACGGCTTGGAGCCTGGCTCAGAGGAGGAGGATGCCACTTCTCTTTCCTCGGGCTGTGGTGCCATCTTCCCGC
>NW_009595670.1:402-849 GCF_000690535.1 Cariama cristata
AGATCCTGGATCCAGCCTCCTTCCCTGCCTTTAAGCATGGACCCACAAAGGGCTCGTCTCCAGGACGCGTTCTGCTCCCTGTCCCCAGGGTGCTGAAGGAGACCCTTGGACATGTGGGCCCTGGCAGTGGGACAGAGGGGTCTCACCACCCCCAGGCCTTCTCTGCCTGTGGCGCTCTCTGAGCCTCAGCCCCACAGGGCTCTAACTGGGAGATGGAAATTGCTGGAAGGGAAGAGGGTGTTGGAGTCAAGACTGGTCCGGCCATCTTTAGAAGTCTGTGCCAGCCCCATACTCTTGTGTTCTCTCCCTCCAGTTAGCGCACGACAGGAGCAGGGTGGAAGAATACCTGTGCCAGAGCCTGCCGTACCTGCAGGACACTCAGGCCACCTTGCGAGCGGCAGCCCTCAGGTTCATTGGTGAGACCCAGCCCCGGGGGCCCTCCTCTGG
>NW_009595671.1:0-4790 GCF_000690535.1 Cariama cristata
GTCACTGCCCCCCCCCATCAGCTGGCACCACTTTTCACAATTTCCTTAAGTATTGGTTTAATTTCCAGGGGACTTGAAGTACAGCACTGCAATTTTCTCTAACAAAACTGTGTTGGGGACTCTCCAGCTTGCAGAGGTAAACTCGGGATTGTGAACTGAATCTGCTGTTGTCGGCTCGGAGGTGCTGCTTCCCCTGCTCGTCAGGGATGACAGTTGTCAGTCACCTTCGTGCTCCCCAGGGCCCACCCAGCCCTGCCCGCGCCTGGGGCTCCCTGTCCTTGCTCCCCCGCAGCAAATCCCTGCTGCAAACGGAGCCGGTTCCTTCCCATCACTCCGCGTTTTGTTACTCGTGATTTTACAAGAAATAAACTTTGAAAGTGCTGGGGAAAGGGAACGGTGCAAGAGCTGGGAGCTCTGTTGGGGGGATGGAGCCGCTGCCTCCCAGCACGATCCCCTTCATCAGGGATGGAGCTGCCCCAAGCGCGTTTCAAATTGGCTCAGCAGCGATGTGCTTTAATGAAAGGTTGAGAGACGATTGATTTGGTATCGATCCCTGGGAGAGGTCAGGCGCTCCTGGTTTTATGACCTTGTTGTGCAGATCTGGCCCAACTTGAAGGGCACATGAAGGAAAATGTTTAAAAATCCAAACGACCTCTGGGAAACACTGCCAAGGGCCAGGAGAGGTGTGTTTATGGAACTGGAGATGAGGTCAAAACCACTAGTGGGAGTTCCTGGAAAAACCGATTCGAGTGCCTGGTGATTAAAAAGTGAAAATAATTTAAGGTTTCAAAATACTTTACTCTTAATGTCTTATTTTTACAGATTTAGCCTGCAATAACAGAGGGAATGATGCACCTTGCTTGGAAGGACTTCGGTACCTTCGGTGTTTGCTGGGGCACTGGTTCATCCCCGTCAGCAGCTTTTGAGCTCGACTCCCGGAGCAAGCGGGTGCCCTTGCCTGCCTCACTCGGGCTTTCGCCTTAAACCAAACCGCGCCGGGGAGACCCCCAGCAGGCAGGGAGAAGGGCAGGGGCCAGGCTGGGCTGCAAGGCCATGGCTCGCTCCCGGCTGCCAGCCGCCCCTCCTCTGCGCTCCCCGGTTGCCCCAAGGCATCTCCGAGCCCTGAGTGATTGCGGCACTCTGGTCATGGCTAAATAAGATAAAAGCAGCAGCAGTGCGAGAGCAGCTCTTTAATGGGATGCAGCAGCTGTTGCGCAGCGTGGAGCAGCCCTGCACAGCGGCCGGGGGCGGCGAGGGAACCTGAGGGAAAGTGCCAGGGTCTGGAGGGAGGCTGGAGCTGGGCCAGGGCTGCTCCGAGCAGCTCTTTGGTGGGGTCGGTGCTGCGTTTGGGATGCTTGCACCAGCGCAGTGCGATGCCGGACGGCTGTGCGTGACAGGAGAGGCCATTTCTGCCCCATGGCTTTTGCTCCAGCCCCATCCCTGGACCCGGGGAGGTGGGCAGGGGGTCCAGCTCCAGACCTGTCTGTCAGCGGAGGGCAATGCTATGCAGCAGAGAGGGGAGAGCGTGCCATGTCCCGGGGCACGGGAAAGCTGCATCTTCATCCTCTGCTCTGCCAGCAAAGCCCTGAGGATGGGAGATGAGTAACTTGCTTGCAGGGAGCTCTCGAGCAGATGGAGCCACGTTGCCTCCTGCTGTGCTCAGGCTGCTTTGCTGGCATCTGTTGAACACCCAAAGCTCAAGTCCCTCCAGGAAAACACGCTGGTGCAGCATCCCCCGGCAGGTACCTGGGTCATGAGGCGTTCCTGGAGGAGAGCAGCCGGGCAGGCGGAGGCTTCCTAACATACGAGGGAGGGGGATGCTGTGGTCAGGCAACGGCCGACGGGGCTCTGTCCATCTCCCCTGATGCTCACAGCAGATGCGGTGGGCACAGCAGCAAGCACTCAAGGGCAAGACAGACAGCTATGCTTTCTGGGTTAAGCAAACAGCTTGCTGGAAAACGCGATGCTACCAGGTGGGGAGAGACACCCTTCTGCGGTGACAATGTTTGTGGTGTCACAGCTGTCCTGAGTGGAGTGATGTGCCCGGGCACCGGCCATCGCTGCAGCCTAGAGCGTGCCCGACTCGGTCCCCACCTCCTCGCAGGGTGGGTAGAAGTCCTTGGTGCTGCCGCCGTGCAGAGGGAGGCCGGCGGGGCTGGCGTGGTGGCTGTGGCTCAGGATGGTGGTTTTCCTGCTGCAGAGGCTCCCCGTGGAGCCCTGTCTGCGCAGCCCGGGCCGGGGGCCGCCCCAGCAGGACAGGCAGCGAGCTGCGTCCTGGAGCAGGTGCCCGCTGAAGAACATGTAAATCCAGGGGTTGCAGCAGCTGCTGAGGCTGGCCAGCAGCATGGTGATGGTGAAAGCCACGTTGGTGGACTCTGGGAAGGCAAGGGAGAGAGCTGAAACATCCACCAAGCTGGGCATGGTCTGGGCAGGGTCCCAGCGTGCAATGGGCAGGACCTTGGGGGCTCGTTTGGGCTCGGGCACACGTCCTTTGTCCCGTTCCCATCCCATCTGACTGGCGTTTCTTTGGGTGGGAGAGTTTGCAGAACAGCAGGGAGCGCCGGGCTCTACCCTTGGCTGAGGGCTGCAGGAGGGTGAGGTACGGTAGTGGGGATGTGCTGGAGCACATCCTCGGGGAGAGTGCGGGGAGGTGAGACCCAGCAGCTTTTGGACCTTCCTTCAGCCTGTTTGAAAGGCCTCTGGGAGATGCTTTGGCCAGCAAGCTTGGATAAATTTCCTTCTACCCATGAACAGGCTAGGAGAGCTACCAAAAATTTCCAGAAAAGGCAACCTATGAAATCAGAAATCCACTTCTGAAACCTGTGCAGCTGGCTCAGCAAAAGCCTTACGGGCACTCGATGCGAAGGACCTGCTCCAGCAGCACGGCTGCTCCGTGGGGCAGTCCTGCCGGAGGGTGGGAGCAGCAGGCACAGCGAAAACCCTCCCTGCAGTCACGTACCAAACGCAGCAGCTCCTGAAGCAAATTCCCACAGGAGGGAAGCGACACACATGGCAAAGGTGTTCCCACATCTTTACACGTCCCTACAGGTGATGGTCAGAAGCCATTGCTTTTCAGTGTTTTTTATGGTGAAAGCAATGATTTTGCAAAGTTTTCTATAAATACTACTGGGCAGCAAATCTGCAGCCTTCCCCACAATTTTTAAAACAATAAAATAACAGACAGCTCTTGTTTCTTAAAAATGCAAAGGGCATGCTCTGTGTCTCGGGTGCCCAGGGCTCTGCACCTGCCCTGGGCTGGAGCCCAGCATCCCCACCGCTACTCACCATCGTCAGGAGCATCCTCATCCCACACCGACCACATCTGCATGCTGAAAAACGGCGCCCAGCAGGCAACGTAGGCCACCACGATGACAAAGGTCATCTTCACTGTGCGGATCTTGGCACGGGAGATGGTGCGCACGCTGCTCACCCGTGAGGGCTGCCCGCTGGGGCTTTGGCCGCTCTTCTCGGAGGAGCAGGGAGCAGGGGAGGCAGCTGCGGTGGGCACCCCTGTGCCGGGGGCACCGCTCTGGGTCTTGCCCTTGAGGTTCTTGCAGATCTCGTAGCAGATGAGGCTGTAGCAGACGGTGAGGATGCCGACGGGCAGGATGAAGATGCACAGTGTGGTCCAGGTGATGTAGGCTCGGGCTCCCCACGGGTACCTGAAGTCCGCCCAGCAGTCCAGCACCCCCGAGCCCTGGCGCACCTCCCGCAGGGAGAAGATGAAGATCTGGGGCAGGCTGAGCAGGCAGCTGAGCACCCATGTAGCCCCGATCATCACATAGGCCTGGCGGGTGGGCTGCTGCAGGGTGTGCAGCGGGTGGCACACAGCCATGTAGCGGTCCAGCGTCATCACGATGAGCATGTAGGTGGAGGCGAACATGCTCAGCACCTGCAGGTACTTGACCGCCCTGCAGAGTGGGTCTGGCCCCAAGAAGCGGTACGTCACCTCCCAGATCATCTGCGGCAGCACCTGGAAGAGTGCAACGCCCAGGTCGGTCAGCCCCAGGTGCAAGATGAAGAGATGCATCCTGCTCATCTTCTTCCTCAGCCGGTACATCGCCAGCAGCACTCCCACGTTGCCCACGGTCGCTACAGCCAGGATGGTGGCCAGCACCCCGATCTCTGCCTTGGCCAGCTCCTCATCCCGGGTGTGCAAGAGGGTCAGGTTGGGGTCCCCTGCCAGGGTCTGGGGGCTCAGCAGCCCCTGGCCGTGCCCAGGCCGGCTGCGATGAGTGCTGTTCCAGTCCCAGCCTGGCTCCATCCCTTCGGGAAGCTCTGCAGGAGCGCAGGCAGCTATAACGCTGTCGCCGACGGCCGGTTAAACCTCCCCTGCCTCCCCAGGGCCGAGCTGCCAGGGTCAGTGCTGCCCCTGAGCACCGCTGCAGCAGCTCCTCTGCCCACGGCCGGGGGGGATGGACATGCCTCCGCCAGCGGTCCCTGACACCGGTGCAGGTTGTCACCTCCTCTGCCTCACGCAGCTCAGCATCACACTAACCCTGTGCTGAGCGGCCACAATTCCCCTCCCTGGCTGGGCTGCTCCGTGCAAATATTCCTGTAAAGCAAAGAGGTGCAAGAGCCCCTGGTTCAGTCCTTGATCTTTCTCTCGTCTGCACTAAACACTTCCAAATCCCCGTTTCTCCCTGGACTGCTCATCTTGTGCATCCCCTCTCCCTGCTGCGCTGGTAAATTGGAGGGGAAAAGGGAGTCCCCCTTGCTTCTTTCCAGTGTAGTAAAAGTCACGGAAAACGCTACAGAGGCGGCATCTCTTTGGTCTTGTCATTCCAAGA
>NW_009595671.1:5308-6939 GCF_000690535.1 Cariama cristata
CGGCCCACCAGCAGACCGGGGTGACGAGGGGGTGCGGGTCCCCCAGAGCAGCTCCCACAGCAGGAGCCAGACACCCATCGGCTTTGTGCGGCTGGGTCTCAGCCCCGCAGCAAAGTCGCTGGAAACGACATTTACTGGCACCGTGTCCTGAGGCTGCCTGCTTTGATCTTCTGTCCCTTTCCTCCTGTGTAGGGAGGGACGGAGGTTGTCCCTGAGACACGGCAAAAGCCTGAGGCTGCTGAACGCTGCCGTTTCACTCCATCCGACAGAAAACCACCCCAAAGGTGGGATGAGCGGGGTCCTGCTCATCCGCAGAGCAGCCTCTGCCCCTGGTCCTCAGTATTTGCCCCATCACTCGTCTGCACAGAGCCTGGAAAAAATTCCTGGGAAAGGAAAAGCTGGAGCGCAGAAGCGAGCTGAAGAGGCCCCAGCAGTTGCAGACTTTATGCAAAGGTGTGATGTGAGCCAGGGAAAGGCGACGGACGGCAGAACCACCCTCGGTCAGAGGACAAACGCGCTATAAATCGCGTGGCTGGAATCCCGGAGGAGACGGAAGCTGCAACGCTCCGGTGCGTCGCCCGCCCCGGCAGAGCTGGGGCATCTGCTCCCCTGCCTCTCCCGAGCTTCCCGTCCCGCTCTTTTCCGAGCCTTCGCTCTGTCTTCCCAGGTGGGGTGTGATTGCAAAATATTTTCATTGCAAATTTACGTGTGTATATATACAATTTCACTTTTATTTTGCAACATTAAGGCTTTGTTTTTCCCCTGCTGGTTATTGAATTATGTCAATAAAAAATAAAGCCATCCATCTATTTCCAGCGTTTTTTCCTTTCTCTCCCGGGGAAAGACAACGGCAGCAAACCAGAGAAACGCGCGGGCACGGGCTTCTTCCGAGCGCTCCTCTGCCCGACCCGGGCTTTGCGGCTCGCAGAGCCTGCTCCGGCTCACGGCCGGCGAGGTTACGGCCAAGTTGCCCGTAGGAAGGCTGGTATCTGCTGAGTAAAGATTTGCAGATCACCTCTAATAACCATAAATGAGCACAGTTTTGTATCTAATTAAAAGACATTCATCCTTGTAAGAGACCCTATGGATATAAAGTACCCATCACAGGGAAGTGCCCGGCCGAGGTGCTGGAGTTAGAGATAGGTTTTTCGGTGAATAATGTAATTTTCTGTGTTTGTGATCAGACAGCTGATTTTCTGGAAGATTAATAGAGGGCAGTGTAAAAAAAACTACAAAGAAATGGAAAGCCAAGACAAAGAGAAGGAAGAGCAGATTCTGCAGAGAGAAAGAAACATTAAAAGGGTTTTGAGGGCAGACTTGGCTTTCACTGGCAGCAGTTTGATTTGGGAGCAATTCCCTCCGTGTTAGAGCTTTTACTCCAGATTTACCTAGGTTTAGTTGCGGGGAGAACATATCTGCAAAGGCGCTTGGAGGAAAGTGAAGCTAATTCACAAGTGAAAGATAATCTTTGGAAAACAGAAAACCATTTTCTTTAGAGAGGGAGGTGATCGCAGGAAGGAAAGTTTTCAAGCAGAGGGGTGAAAAAATAAACTCATTTTCTTTCGTTGTTTTCCTGACCATTTTGACACATCACCAGTATTGCCAGGCTGTACGTGCTTCGAGCCCCGCCC
>NW_009595672.1:0-968 GCF_000690535.1 Cariama cristata
AGGGATGTGAGGACACCAGGGATGCGGGGACACCGGAGACGTAGGGACACTGGGAAGACACGAAGGGACGTGGGGACAGTGGGAAGAGACAGGGGGACGTGGGGACACCAGGGATGAAGACGCGAGGACACCAGGGACATGGGGACACCAGGGACGTGGGGACAGTGGAGACGTAGGGACACTGGAGATGTAGGGGGACGTGGGGACATGGAGATGTAGGGACACTGGGAAGACACGAAGGGATGTGGGGACAGTGGGAAGAGGTAGGGGGACGTGGGGACACCAGGGATGAAGACGTGGGGACACCAGGGACATAGGGGGATGTGGGGACATGGAGATGTAGGGACACCGGGAAGACACGAAGGGATGCGAGGACACCAGGGACGTGGGGACACTGGAGACGTAGGGACACCGGGAAGACACGAAGGGATGTGGGGACACTGGGAAGAGACAGGGGGATGCGGAGACACCAGGCATGAAGATGTGGGGACAGTGGAGACATGGGGACACCGGGGAGACACAAAGGGACGTGGGGACACCGGAGATGTGGGGACACCGGAGATGTAGGGGGATGTGGAGACGTAGGGACACCGGGAAGACATGAAGGGCTATGGGGACAGTGGGAAGAGACAGGGGGACGTGGGGACACCAGGGATGAAGACGCGAGGACACCAGGGACATGGGGACACCAGGGACGTGGGGGCAGTGGAGAGGGACGTGGAGACGTAGGGACACCGGGAAGACACAAGGGGTGACATGAGGACACCGGAGATGTGGGGACACGGGGAAGACACGAGGGGACGTAGGGACACCAGGACCACGAGGCCACCAGAAAGACACTGAGGGGGGCACACACATGGGGACACCAGGGGGAGGGGACCCCCACATTTGGGGGGCGCAGGGGGGTGACAGGGACATGACACCACCCAACCCCACACTCCCTCCCCCCCCTTCAACGTATCCCAAGG
>NW_009595672.1:1136-1667 GCF_000690535.1 Cariama cristata
GCAGATGAAGAAGGAACGCTTCGACCGCTTCAACGCCTGCTTCGAGTCCGTCGCCACCAACATCGACGAGATCTACAAGGCCCTCTCCCGCAACAGCAGCGCCCAGGTACCGCGCACGCTCGCCCTCGCACGCTCGCCCTCGACCTTGCACGCTCGCTCCCAGCCTCTTATTGTGCCGCTTTAGGGTGGCCCCAGCCTCGCACCATCGCCCTCAGCCTCGCACGGGGCCTTGCACGCTTGCTGCCAACCTCGCACGGGACCTTGCACACTCACCCCCACCCTCGCACGGGGCCTTATACGGCCACAACAGCCTTGCACGCTCGTCCCCGCCCTCACACGGGGCCTTGCACGCTCACTTCCAGCCTTGTACAGGGCTTTATATGGCCACGACGGCCTTGCCCAGCTTTGTACAGGGCTTTATATGGCCACGACGGCCTTGCACACTCATCCCCACCTTCGCATGGGGCCTTATACGGCCACGACGGCCTTGCACGCTCATCCCCACCTTCACACGGGGCCTTGCACGCTCAC